>NC_142928.1:153993697-154156197 GCF_046866305.1 Octopus bimaculoides
GCTTTCTCTTTCACCATTATGCAAAGAAACAATTCTTAAAGTTTCGATTAATTAAATGTATTAGAGAAACTGTACATAAATAATAATCTGTATACGTTTCTATCATTTCTTAAGTATCACTTAAAAACATTATTTGGAAGTTTGATATTTAATATTTGAGGATATATTGTAAGTCATACAATATAAAGGCCAATTATAATTCTTGTACTTCTCCCAATATAAATGATAAATAGAAAATTAGTAATCAATGTTATACTATTAAAAACAGTAATATCAGACTTGCTAAATTTTTCTGGAGTCAAATTAGAAGACACTTACCAACTGTGGCTTCAGCCTCAGAAGGTTGTTCTGAATATGGAATAAAAGATGATGTCATCAGGTTTTGCACCATGTACAAATATAATACAATACAATATGGGATAGATAGTTTTAAAATTTAAATGAATACTCTAGTTAGATATTTGTGGAAGTTTGATAACTAATCGTAACTAAATGATTACGAAGTAATTTCAAACGCAATACATTTAGAAAGTATATTATACTATTCTATATTAATTGCACATCATACATTACGGATACTCATGAGAATGTGTATTGATATATATGTGCGAGTATATATATACATATATATATATATATATATATATATATATATATATATATATAGAGAGAGAGAGAGAGAGAGAGAGAGAAAGAGAAAGAGAAAGAGAGAGAGAGAGAGAGAGAGAGAAAGAGAGAGAGAGAGAAAGGGAGAGAGAGAGACAGACATATGTATATACTGATTTGTGTGTGTTTTGATACTGATATTGGTATTATTACTTAAATTGAAAAAGATCTTTTCGAAATAATTACACCGATAATCTAAACTCAAGATATTATCGTAAACACAAGTTCGCTCACCTTTAGGGCGCTCGTCTTGTGTCACAATATCTGTGAAAAGAATTGAATGAAATTACAGTTGATTTGTGTGCATTGTTGAACAGCCAAAATCGTTATTTCCACTAATATGTAAACATAAACTTTAGTATTACTCTTTCTCTGGTACACGTCATAGTTGGGAGAAAGCTTGTTTCAAGGGATTTCAGTATTATTTCAGTATATGTTTGCGGCCCATATTACAGCGCATAAAGAAACATTCATTCAAATATTACTGTACTAGCGAATCAATATGCATATATTCAGTCTCAAACGAGCAACTAAATAGCAAATGATAGTACTCGCTATTTTACGATGAACTAAAATTGAAAATTGTTAATGTATTACATAAGGATATCTTCAAGGTATAACATTCAAATGCGATGAAGCAACACACCATTCAAGAAAACAGTTAAATACTATCGTTATATATTAAAAATTCTATTATTGCTTAATGGCTCCTGTTTTCTTTTCCAGTAAAATATATGTTCCACTATAACTGTATATGTATTTCATAAATTATCAATAGAATCTTTGAGTTTAAAACGTTCATACCAAGTTTTTAAATGAAAATTAGAATCAAATGATTTGTATACTTTACGATTTGAATAGATTAACTATCGTTGGAACAAACTTAGCCTTTCTTACACCACAGAATACAACAACTACACAAGAATAGATGAAAATGTCTAAAAAGGATGTCAGGGATAAGCAGAAACAAAACATCACGATGAAAATAAGCTCTCACTCACCAACTGTAGATTCTACTTCGGAACGTGTTTCTAGTGTAAAGTAAACGCAAATATATAACCCGATTAGTTACACCATACATAAAAAAATTGATAACTATCAAAAATATTGAGAAAATTGATTATTACCCTGTGGTTTTTAAAAAACCTTTCTTTGCAAAATATTAATTTGTGTATACACCCCACCCAAAGCACCAAGTTACTAGAACTGGAAATATTTTAATAAATGATGTCTAAATTGAGAGATATAGAAAATATGATAGCATTTTAGTACAGGAACATAACGGAAGCAGAAGCTTATTAAATTTATGCGGATATGTAGCGTGAATAACGTTTCTTTCTGTAGCTTACCTGTGCGGGTGACTTTCTCTGTCACGACTTCTGTGAAATTAACGAAATATATAATTAAATATTTCATAAAATTTCTTATAACACAATGTATAATTAGGTTTCAATTATTCCTGAAAATGCATTTACATGCTTATCGGATAAATTTCTTAAGTTTTTATAGAGGGTGTATATACATAAATACTCTAACAGCTGTAAACACGTATTCATTAGTTGCGATGGATGCAGTATTAGTTTAACATTATCGATTTGCATACATATTGAAGATGTGAAAGCCTTCTAAACTGTAGTATTCGTCTAAATAGCCATATTGTTTTAAAATCACAAAAGTATCGGCAGAATGTGGAGGTAATGAAATTGCTAGGTCCGCATTTATGCCTGTTAGTTTCATCACGAGCAAGCATCCACGTCACCTCATGTAAAGTAAACATCGAAATGGAAAATGAAAATGAAAATTATCTGCAACAGACAAATGAAAACAACAAAATCCAGAAGCCACTATCTCGAAAACTTATCATTCAAGGCACAAAACTAAAGTGATTTGCAAACATGAAATTAATTCGATTATATTTCACTTAACGTTTGCGTTACTAGGTGTTGAAACAGTTATTTCACATTAACGTTGATGGAGACTCAAATGTGTATAATTGCGCTGGGGACATTATAAGTATACGATATACGTTTCGACGGTCCATCATTACAAACGCATGCCAAGTAATTTTCTTTTGTAAATAATGAATTGATGTCAATATCAGCGTATGTTTGTTTGCCGGTTTGGGAGAGTACGACAGCGCCAGAGATTATGCGTGCGATGAAGGTAAAGTAAAAGAGTATGCATGCAAAAATATCTTTGTACGCCTTGGTTTAGTGGTTTAGCAATCAAAATTATACTAAATAAATGAGGAATAATTTTCGCTCTATATGTGTGCTACAGACACGACTGACAGTGATATCAAACATTTGAAGCGAGTGAAGTTTATTGCAAATTAGACTCACCAACTGTAGATTCAACGCTTGATGGTTTTTCTGAACAGAATTAAAATAAACAATAATAAGTATGTTGTTCAATTATCACACGAACAAACACGGATTTGTGAAAATTTATTCAAATCATTTGTTATATAATTATGCATTTAACATTTTCTTTCGTAACATCCATATAACCCTAAAGATTTCATATTTAAATATATTTAACATAGGGTATGGTTACGCATCGTATATACTTTACAGATATTACCAAAATTACCTGACAAAACATTAGCCCGACTTTACAAGAAAAATTATACTTTAAAGAGAATATATGGAAGTATGAAATATATTCCACAAAAAATAGACTTAAGCTATAAAAGCAAAGATGCTTACCTATTCGAGATTCGGTTTCTCTAATAATTTCTGTGAAATTAAAACGTAATTCATTAACAATCACTTTCACAGTTTCATAAAAGAAACAATTCTTAAAAAATCTTTATTCAATAAAATATTACCAGGAAAGCGATACGTATATACTCCTCAGTATAGGTTTCAATCAATTCCCTAACTACAGTTTAATATTATTAAAAAGATGAATTAAGGTGTTAAGAGTTGCAACGAATATATGCGCATACATACATACATACACACACACACACACACACACACACACACACACACACACATATATATATATATATATATGTATATATATATATACATACACGTGTGTGTGTGTGTGTGTGTGTGTTATGGGGAAGGCGCTAACTTATATGGGATTCAGTTCCTGCAATAGTTTATTTGTTAAATAAATAACGTAATACCATAACAAGCTCTTTCACCACTTCATAAAAGAAATGATACTTCAAGAATCTGGATCCAACAACATGTCAAATAGTGATTACCAATTACGCATATGCATATGTTTCTAGCAGAATTTTAAATATAATTTAATATAAATTCATCATATGTAAGTTGAATATTTAATATAGAGCAAAATGGTATCAATAAAAATTTATATATAGATCAGGTAGTATTCTAATACACCATCCAATATGTATAATAATCTTAAAACTGATGATGATATACAAAAAATAATATTCTGAGGATGTTTTCTACATTTTCACTGAATCAAATAAGACACTTACCAACTGTGGCTTCGGCCTCAGATGGTTGTTCTGAATATGGAATAAAAGACAATATCATCAGGTTTTGCAACAAGCACAAATAAGATATAAATAGACTATCAAGTTTACAGTGTGAAAATATTTTTGTAGGATATTGTGAAATATTATGAAATAGCTTTCTGGGATATACATTACCACAAATTAAAAATGGTTTGAACGACTTAAGGTATGTTCCAAATGAAATATTTTGGAAGGTTAGCTTTAAATTGTAAAACTGAATAAAGATGATATAGAACATGATTGATAGATTATAATATATCCACCACCCAACAGAAACTGTGCAATATTCTTTATGGATTTTAATGCGAGAGGTAACGTACACATGTATAAATATATGAATGTACTGTTGTGTCTGGGGAGTCATTTTCTTATTGTGCCTTAAAATTTAACACACTCACCGTTAAAATTTCCACTTATTTCTTATTTTCCTAAAATTTTCGTTGCGTCTTGCAACCTTTTCAATAGTCTTGACTAGGCACAATAAGAAAATGACTCTCCCCAGACACAACAGAATATGCTTCAACACACGAAATCACAAAAAATCTTGCAAACCAAATCCCAAAACGAAATATATGAATGTATTTATGCATATATATATGTACATATATAAATGTATACATATGTATATGCATAAATCGAGATCTATAACTATCTATATACATACAATCATATATATGTATATATATATATATATATATATATATATATATATACTTATGATAATAATATTAGAGATAAAAATCCAAATTTACAGGTAAAAACTCAATTTAATTTAATATTATTTAATTTAATTTTATATATATATATATATACATATCTGTGTGTATGTGTGCATGAATATATGTGTGCATATATGCAAAGCTCTCTCACCCTTTGGACGCTCGGTCTGTGCCACAATATCTGTGAAATAATTGAATGGAATAAAAATTCAATGCCAAGAATTGATCAATATATAACTTACACATCATATCAGCAAACATATTAACAAACACTTAATTGCAAAGCTGTTTAACTAGTAAGACTCCCATTTTATGAATCGTCTTACATTTTCACTCTATTTGAAATATATTAGAAGCGTGGAGATAAAAATGAAAAAATCTTTCTTGCAATTACTATTTTAGCAGGAAAAGACGTGTACAAATGTTGTGAAAAGAGTTACTACGTTTCATAACATAGCTCTCGCTAATCGATTACACGGACTTCAGGCATTAATTGAAACACAAGATAAAACAATATAAATTTTACATCCAGTAATTGAAAAAAATTACGCGCAATATATTCAAATGCGATAAAACAACACAACATTTAAAACGTCTATTGCACAGTGCTCTTCTTATATCACTTGTTATTCTATTTCGTAATGAGTTTGAAATTATGTAACTCTTCATAAAGAAAATTCAGCATGTAAATCAGTATATTAAACGGAAAATTCGTTGTTAGATACAGAAAGAAATGTGTTGTGTAGTGTTAGAATATAGGTGCACGTGAGTTTGTGCCGGTGTATTTCATGTTGGTTATAGTAATATTTAACTTTGGGATAATGGTGTGTGTACCAGGCGTTTTCCTCCAAATTATGATATATATCAGACGTATGTTATGGAAACGTTGAGACGCAACATTTATGTCATAGTAAATAATCCTCTCATTAAAGACAATGTAATATTCAATATACTTTTTATGCGTCCATTTTACCACCGTAATACTTTCGTATTCAGCATTAACTTGCTGTTATATAATACTCTCTGTCATGAGATTCAGACATTGAGACGACGTCAAAAGAAAAGAAAATAATTAACTGTTACACCCAAACAAAGAAAAATTTCACACCAACAACCATTAATTATCAAATTTTAAATTATCCAAATATAAAAGGAATGAAGACAAAGCGTAAAACCGCATGGAAATAAACAAAACTATTTCTGCAAGATCTGCATTATGCGGTGTCCTGATATACAAGTCAATATCCACTTGATACTGCATAAAATATGAATAATTAAGATCAGAGATGCGTGTTATATTGGGATAATTCTCAGGTTAGCATTTATGATTCGACAGCTCGTCGCTTCTGGAAGATAGCATATGAATATTTCTCTTGTAAATCAGGACTAGAGGGCAATACATTTATATGTTTCTGTGTCTGATTCTATGCGGGATTATACTGATGAAAGCATGTGGGTAAATAAGAGGTGTAATGATATACATACGTATTTTGTATGAATTGGTTTAGCTAGCAATAATATACATCTGCTATACCTAATAATTGACAGTGAAGCTAGTCATTAAAAGCGAGTGAAATTATTGCAAAATAGACTCACCAACAGTAGATTCAACATCAGACGGTTTTTCTAAACGTAATTAAAATAAACCATAATAAGCACTTTGCTAAATTACGCAATATGAAAACACTTAAAGTGTAAATGTTTGTTTAAATTTCTTCCAATATAACAGAAAAGCTATGAACTTTTTCATAAGGCATTTCTTACAATGTTATTCTAATTTCGTAACCATACATGTTCAGTCTCTATTTTAACGGATCATATTTATCGATTCGATATAAGCTTTACAAATAATTGATCAAAAATGGACACACACTGAAGCAAGTTAGAAATGTTTCGAAGGACTTTATCGCGAATTTACGAGAAGTTTTATACATGAAAATATACGCAGAGTATATATTATATTTAAAATAATACTGTGCTACCATAGCAAAAGTGCTTACCTATGCGAGTTTCGGTTTCTCTAATAATTTCTGTGAAATTTAAAACGTAAATCGTTAACTATCTCTTCCGCCATTTCGTAAAAGAAACAATTCATAAAGAGTCTTCATTCAATTACATATTACCAAGTAGGTGATTCAATTACATGTTACCAAAGATCACTAAACAGTTCTATCAATCACTTACTATAATTTAATATACAAATATTACGTGAAAATTCAATAATTCCTATATAAATAATTCATATATTGTGCGACTATGGCTTTAATATACCTCCAAATATGTGTATCAATCTCAAAATTAATAATGGTATACTACGACTAATATTCATAAAACATTTGCTAAATTGAAATTGACACGGAATCAAGTGAGAAGACACTTACCAACTGTGGCTTCGACCCCAGATGGTTGTTCTGAATATGGAATGAAAGTCAATATTATCAGCTTTTACACCAAGTACAGATATAATATAAATAGAATATAGAGGCAAATAATCGAGAATTCTTAGCATTCCTATCATTAAGGAGTACTTTTGAAATTTTTGGAAAAACATTCCAAATTATATACTGTCACAAATTCAAAGTGGTTTGAATGTGTCTATGTATATTCAGTTCCATAATTTTGGAAGGAAGGCGATAAACTCTAATACTTGGGAAACGATATGTGAAACTTCATAAAATTACCAGTATCTATCATGAAAACAGCATTAATTGTGTATTATTTTTTACATATATGCAGAGGAAATTATATCTATCTATCTGTATATTTTCGCTTTTTTCTTCTTACTTTCCCTATATATATATATATATATATATATATATATATATATATATATATATATATATTCAGGGCAAGCGAGTAAGTACGCTGCATTTACCGCATGCTTTAAGAAGCCGAATGTCCCTAAGCTACCTTAAAATTATCACTATATATATATATATATATATATATATATATATATATAAAGTTAAGATTTTAATGTATTTAGGAGCAAATTAAGACTAATGAAACAGATGCTATCTCACCTTTTGGGCGCTCCTCCTGTGTTACAATATCTGTTAAATAATTTAACATTATTAACATTCACTATCGAGAGATCAGAAATATGCATATAACACGTTATCTCTACTCCTATAACAATATACTTTTTTAATTACCAAACTGTAAAATTTGCCTTATTTGAATAGTTTTAAGATTTCAAACAGATTTTGATTATAAATTTCATCGCACGGAGAAAATAAATTTTTAAAAATTCCATGCAATTATTTTTGCATAAAATGCTTGGTCGCATGTATCTTGAAATGAGTAACGATGTTTCAAGTACTATGTCTTTCTAACCAATCACACGCACGTCAAGATTTCAATCAACTACAAGTTTCAGCAATATAAATTTAGAGTGAAGACACCAGCTAATTGATGAGGTATATTATTGAAATGTGATAAAATAAACCGCACAAACGTGATATAATGCTGTCGTTCTTTCATTAATTATTACTATATTTCGTAATAAGTCAATATTGTCTTTCCAGAATTACAATGGAAGACATCTCTAAGGAAACTCAGCGAAAAGCAGAAGCAAGAAATTGCGAAAATAAGCTCTCACTCACCAACTGTGGATTCCACTTCAGAACGTGTTTCTAGAGAAAGGCAAACGTAAATATAAACCCTCAACAGTTACATTACACACCATATATAAGTAAGAAGCATCAAATATATTCAGCTAGAATTGAATATTTAAGAGTCATTTTGAAATGATAAATTTACGAAAACTAATCCAATTATTTCACCATCAGAAATCAGTTTGAAAACATATAGTGACACTTTACTAGAACGGCGAGTGTTTACACGAAGAAAAGATAAACTAATTTTTGCAGCAATTTAGCTTACAATTTATCAAAAACTTATCGCAGTGTAGATTGTGATATATTTAGATTGATAGATATCGCAAAAAGCATTTTGCAATAGCTTACCTGTACGAGTTACTTTTTCCGTTACGACTTCTGTGAAATTAACGAAATATGTAGTTAAATATCTCGAATTATGTTTTACAACAGAATGCATAGTTATGTGGCGATTATATAGAAACTTATGCTAGCATAATTACATGTATTCGTTTAATATTTTAATCGAATTAATCCCCTTGTCTGTCCTTGTTTATCCCCTCTATGTTTAGCCCTTTGTGGGCAATAAAGAAATATTTTTGTAATACATTCATATATATATATATATATATATATATATATATATATATATATATCACCCTCTAAGGGATATATGCATGTCTGCATAAAACTATCTACAAATTTCAAAAATATATAGTGAATTAGTGAATCAGGACACAGTCATTGCAGCAATCATTATTGTATGACAAAACAAAGAGAAAAGAATATTTACAAATTAATGATTAAGGCCTTCTACAATTGAAGTCAATAAAATGGGTAACATGAGAAATAATTCAGCAATTACAAGAAAAGAACTGAGATATACGTTGCTGCAGTACACATAAAAAGAATATTTAAGCCATCCGACATAGCAATCGGACTTTTCCATACGACTTGCATATTACAATCTTGTTCACGAACGTAGTAAATGTGACAAAATTCAACATCTTCAATAGAAATTTAGGCATATAAATCGGTGTATTAAAGAGACAATTTACAATTATTTGACGAATACAATCCACTCATGTCCATTGTTAGTATTTAAGCATGTATGCATTTTATCACTTAGTATTTTGAATGTTGTGTGTGTTGGTATTTCACTTTAAGCTACAGGTGTGTGCGATAATAATTTTCCTATGCATCATGCAAAGTAAACCTGTGTCTGATGGAAATGATATATGAGATGTGACATTTGTATCAAACCAAATCATACTTACATTAAAGACAAAGTAAATCCTAAAATAACTTTGCACCTTAATTTCCCATTTAATTTCGTATTATCCTCCATGGAAAGATATTTAATATTAGCAGATATTTAAAAAATTCAGACGTGGAGTCAACGAGAAGGGAAAACAACCAGATTAACTGTCACACAGTAAAAAAAAATCTAACACTAAAAACAACTAATTAAGAAATTTAAAATTCGCCAAACCAACACAAGGACAGCGAAAGCGTAATGCAACGTGAAAATAACGCGATCATATTTCTCAGCACTCTGTATTCTCAAGAGACTTACTATGCAGGCCATTTTCCACATGTTACGGTACGATATGTGTATAATTCGGACTGGCGCTGCATGTTATATTGGGACACTTCTCAGTACGGGATTTACGGCTCGATAGCTCGTATTTTTGGAGTGTAGCATACGGAGATTTCTCATGTAAATCAGGACTACATAGCAGTGTCTTTATCTGGTGCTGTGTGTGATTGCATGCAGGATGCTGCATATCGATGCATGTGTGTAAATAGGGAGAGTTAGGTTTAATCAAACGTATTTTTGCGTGACTTGGTTTAGCTTGCAACAATATACATCTAATATACCTGACAATTGACAGTAATGACAAACATTGAAAGCGAATGAAATCATTGCAAATTACACTCACCAACAGTAGATTCAACTTCAGTTGGTTTTTCTGAACGAAATTAAAATACACTACAATAAGCTCGTTGCTAAATTATACGACATGAAATTATATACTGCGTAAATTTTCAGATTTCTTCTTATGTAATAGAACACCAATGATCTTTTGCAAAAGCATTTCTTACAAGGACACTCATACGTTAACAATACATATTGTATGTATAGTTGAATTGAAAATGTTTATGATTACAATATAGATTTTAAAATATGTGAAAAGAATTGGACGATCACTGAAGTAATTAAGAATTCTTTCGAAGGAAGTAATCACGAATTTACGAGAAAATTACTACACATGAAATTATGCGCTGAGCATATATTGTATTTTAAGTAATATTATGCCGTTATATCAAAAGTGCTTACCTATGCGAGTTTCGGTTTCTCTAACAATTTCTGTGAAATTGAAAACGTAAATCGTTAACTAACTCTTCAGCCGTTTCGTAAATAAATAAAAACCGGATTCTTAATGATGCCTTATACAATTAAATGTTACCAAGAAAGTGACACGCAATACACTTCGGTAAACTTTTCTATCAATTTTATTAATATAATTGAATATGAAAATATTACGTAGAAATTCAAAAATTACTATATAAAAGAAAACTACAAGAATAGATTATAAACTGGGTGATTATTGTTCTAATACACCTAATATGTATAATAATTTCAAAATTAATAATGGTATATTAACAATCATAACAGATTTGTTAAATTTACACGGAATAAGAACAGGAGACACTTACCAACTGTGGCTTCGGCCTCAGATGGTTGTTCTGAGTATGGAATGAAAGACAATATCATCAGATATTACACGGAATACAGATATGATATACATAGACAGAGGTAAGAAAATAATCAAAGATTCATTCTCAAAACTACACTTTCTAATTTTAAGAGATACTTTATAACGTTTTGCAATAATATTCAACAGAATATATAATTATGAATTCAAAGGACTTCCAGTTTGAAAATATACGTTCAGTTCCATCAGTTAATAGGGTGATACAAACAGCAACATTTGGCAAAAGTGATGTTCAACGTGATACAAATACAAGCATATATCAACTATACTACATTAATTTCGCATTATACTTTGCGCACTAGCAAAAACAATTATATATATGTAGGTATATAGAAACATATGTATATAGAAACTTAGGTCTATCGAGCTGTATTTGTAAACAGAAACTCTCTCACCTTTAGGACGCTCGTCCTGTTGCACAACATCTGTGAAATAATTGAAGGAATTCTCAATTTGATGCAGAGAATTGATGAATATGTAACTAGCCTTTCATCACGACTGATATATCAATCTACCTTTGCAATTTCAATACTGTTTACCCACTGAATTCACGTTGTATGATTTGTCTTGTTCTTTCAGATCGATTTTATTACATATATTTCAAGCGCATAGAAAATATATCGAAATATTTATTTCAATTATCATTTTACACAGTAATACCATGTGAATATATTTCGAAACGAGTTTCTTTCTTTCAACAATTATCTCTCTCTAATAAATCATATGCGCTTAAATTTTAATTGAAAGATAAATTTGAATGATATTACTGAGATTTAGGAGCCGACAAAATTTCCAACGTATATAATAGAAATGTGGTAAAGGAAAGCAAAATCTCATTCTTTCACATGCTATCGTTCTTTTATTATGCATTATCGTATTTCGTAATGAAATATTACACTTTTTCGGCAAGCACATTGAAAGACTTCTCTAAAAGAACTCAGTGACAAGCATAAGCAAAAAATCACGAAAATAATCTCTCACTCACCAACTGTAGATTCCACTTCAGAACGTGTTTCTAGAGAAATGTAAATGTAAATATATTCCCTCAACTGTTACATCACAGAATATATGAGTGACAAGCATTAAATATATTCAACTCGTGAGTGGTTTCCAAATGGTAGAATTTACGAAAACTAATCCGATTGCCCCACCATCAGAAAACACTTTGAAAAACCTTTCGTCACACTTTGTTACAATAGAAGATGTTTACATGAAGAAAATAATAAGTGAATTATCGTAGGAATTTCGCTTTCATTTTACTAAACAATTATCACAGAAAAAATTTCTATATATCAAGCTTGTTGATACTCATCACGAAAAAAATTCTTCAGTAGCTTACCTGTACGAGTTACTTTCTCCGTTACAACTTCTGTGAAATTAACGAAATATGTAGTTAGATATTTCGAAAGATGCTTTACAGCAGAGTGCATAATATTGTTAGAGATTATACGGAGAATCATATTAGCTAACTAGTCGTCAATTCTTTTCAAAAACACTAATATGTTACTGTATAAAATATATACACACATACCTACAAACATATCGTGTTGGCCAACTGTCATCCGACAGTAACACAAAATTCCATAAATATTATCGATAATTTTGTATTCACTCGAATAGAAATATGTGTCGCAAAAGAAAAAATTCAGTTTGAATAATCATCATGATTTTTCATATTTAGATGCTTTTATTAAATTCATTCAATTGTTAAATGTGAATAAATCTTGGAATTAAATTTTGATTTACTGTCAGGTGACTTTTGACCAACCCTCTACATACATACATACATACATACATACATACATACATACATACATACATACATACATACATATATATATATAAACGCATCTTTACCTTGTGTATACTTATATACAAGGAACATCGTGCAAAGGACACACGTGTTGAACGGAAACGATATACATACAAACATACCTACTTGGGCTTATCTCCCAACTTCTATAATATATATACATATATGTATAATCTTACATATATATGTACAGATACACGCACGCACGCACGCACGCACGCACGCACACGCACACACACACACACACACACACACACACATAAAAACCCATCTGTATCTTGTGTATGCATCTATACAGGAAACTACACATTTCGAAAATATATAATGATGCGATAATTCATTTAGAAATCCTAAATTTCCATTTACGTAGCAAGACACAATCATTGCCGCAATTATTTGCATATGAGAAAGAAAAGGGAGAAAACTTTCTTGACATTCATTATTAATTGGCGATATGTACTCTCGCCAGCATCAGAAATATATGAGCAATTACAAGATGTCTTGTCAGATGTTTACACCATATACATTTACTGCAACATAGATATTAAAGTATATTTCAGCTATCATTAATCGCAATCTCATCGGACTTTTTCGTATGATTAAACAATGTTTATTGATATAACAAATTCAACTAAATCATAAATTTATGAAATTGAGCAAATATTGATATATAAAATTCGGCATATAAATCAGTATATTAAACGGAATCTTTACGGTTATTTGGAGTCAGCAATAGCCACCTGTTCAATATTAGTATTTAAGGAAGTGCGCATTTATGTCTGCTTGATTTTTCATGCCATGTATGTTAGTATTTCTCTTTCTGCAACTTATCCATTAAACGACAAATTTGTTATACATCGTGCATACAACACGTGTTGAATGGAAAATATGTGACACGTTAAATTTATATAAAAAGCATCATCTTAATATTACTAACAAATTAGTTCCACAAACTTTTTAAAAGTGTCTAGTTTACACTCGCATTATTTTCGTATTATGCTACAAGCAACCATCCCTAATATTACCAGATATTTTGAAATAGTAACGTTGAGACGACGATAAAGGTAAAGAAGCAAATTAACTGTCACAACGAGGCAAAGAAGCTACAACCGATAATCAGAACATTGAAAATTCGCCAAAGGAAGACGTGTGTAAAGAAAGCGCAATACAACGTGACAGTAACATGAATATATTTTTGTGTATTCTGCATTTTCAGGACTTTTAATGTATAAGCCACTTTCAACATGATATGGTACGACATGTAAATAAATTGGACTGGGGTTGCGTGTTATATTGAGACAGGACTCAGTATAGCATTTACGGCTCGATAATGCATCACTTCTGGGTGGTAGCATGTGGAGATTTCTCATGTAAATCAGGACTACATAACAGTGTCTCTATTTGATGCTGTGTCTGATTGCATGCAGGATGCTGAATATCGATGCATGTGTATGTAGGGGGAATTAGATTTAATCAAATGTATTTTTTGCGTGAGTTGGTTTAGCTTGCAATAATATACATCCAATAATGTACCTTAAAATTGACAGAAAAGACAAACATTGAAAGCGAATGGAATCATTGTAAATTACACTCACCAACAGTAGATTCAACTTCAACTGGTTTTTCTGAACGAAATTAAAATAAACTACAATAAGCACATTGCTATTTGGGTTGGCAACAAAGTTCCCAACTTTTTTTGAATTTTGGAATTTATTGCGTTTTTAAATTTTGGAATTTATTTTTTTCGAGAATTCTATTTTTGAATTGTTTTGGAATCTATTTTTTTTTTTAGTTAATTTTAGTTAATTTTTGTTTATTTTCAGATCATTAAAATGGAATGTCAAGTTAAGAAAAGCAAGCATTTTCGACACCTCCTTCTTTTTGCTTTTAATCAAGGTTCTAAGGTCGCAAAAGCTGCTCGCAACATTTGTGCTGTGTATGGAGAGGGTGCCATAGCTGAAAGAACCGCTCGTGATTGGTATGCCAAGTTCAAAAATGGAAATTTTGACCTCAAAGCCGCACCTGGTTCTGACCGTCCAGTTGCGTTCGATGAAGAGCGAACCAACTTTTGTACGAAAATTCTCGTCAAATGACAAGGGAACTGGCAGAAATGGAATGCTCCCACACTGCTATTGAGAAACATTTTCAATCGATGGGAAAGATTCAGAAGTATGGAGCTTGGGTTCCGCATGCTTTAAGTGACAACAACAAAAATCAACGAGCTATAATCTCCGCTAGTTTGCTTGCTCGTCACCGCTCAGCTCATGGACACAAGCAACGATTTCTTTACCGAACCGTTACTGGCGACGAAAAATGGTGCCTGTAATCAATATGAAGCAGCGTAAGGAATAGCTTAGCCACGGTAAGCAAGTGACACCACGCGTGAAACAAGATCTTCATCCGCGTTAAACGATGTTGTGCGTATGGTGGGACTGGGAAGGAATTATCCATTACAAATTGCTTGAACGGAACCAAACGGTCAACGCGGAACTCTATGTTCAACAGATGGAACGACTCAACATGGCTATTCAAGAGAAAAGACCTAATCGGCAGCATGGAGTTCTTCTACTGAACGACAACGCCCGCCCTCATATCGCCAATATGATCAAGGAAGCCATTCAAACGCATGGCTGGGAAGTGCTGCCACACACACCTATCGTACTCTTCTGATTTGGCACCAACGGATTTCCACCTCTTTCGATCTCTTTCAAATGCTATGCGCGGAATTTCGTTCAATACTGATGCAGAACTGAGTCGAAATCGGGTGATTTCTACCAACGAGTTATTGAAAATCTTGTTGAACGTTGGGAAGAAGTTGTAAACAACAAGGGTGAATACATTATTGATTAATTAGTTGTTATTTTTTATTATTTTAAATTTTAAAAAAGGGCAGGAACCCAATAAATCATTCGACGTGAAATGATATAATGTGTAAATATTTGTTCAAATTTCTTCTAATGTAACACAACGCCTATGACCTATTTCAAAAAGCATTTCTTGCAATGACACTTACATATGTTAACGATACATATTCTTTCTGTAGTTGAATAGAACATATTTATAACTGCAATATAGACTTTACGAATATTTGGGAGAATTGGATGCTCACTGAAGTCAATTAGAAGTCTTTCGAAGGACATTATCACGAATTTACGAAGTAATTTTATGTATGACAATATACGTTGAGTATGTATTGTATATTATGTAATACTATGGCGTTATATCAAAAGTGCTTACCTATGCGAGTTTCAGTTTCTTTAATGATTTCTGTGAAATTGAAAGCGTGATCGTTAAGTAACTCTTCGGCCATATTGTAAAAGGAGCATTTTTTAATGAGACTTTACACAATTAAATGTTACCAAGGAGGTGGCATGCAAGTACATGGGTAAACTTTTCTATCGACTTTGTTAATATAATTGAATATGAAAATATTACATAGAAATTTAGTAATTAATATATGAAAGAAAACCACAAAGACAACTTCGAAACTGGGCATTTATTGTTCTTATACACCTCCTAGTATGTATAATAATTTCAAAATTCATAATGATGAATTACGACTAATAATTATAAGAGATTACTTAGATTTACACGGAATCGAATGAGGACACACTTACCAACTGTGGCTTCGGCCTCAGAAGGTTGTTCTGAATATGGAATGAAAGACAATATCATCAGACTTTGCACTGTATACAGATATCATATACGTAGACAGAGGTAAGCAAATAACCAAAGATTCATTTTGAACACTACACTTTCTTCTTTTCAGAGAGGTTTTATAAAGATTTGCCATAAAATTCCGCAAAGTATATTATTATGAATTCAAAGTGCTTTCATTGTGAGAATCTACGTTCAGTTCCATCATTTAAATGGGTGGCTTCAAGGAGTAGCATTTGACAAATTTGGTGCCGAACTTGATACAATTACAAGCATATATCAACTTTACTACATTAATTTCGCATTATACATTGCGCACTCGCAAAAACATATATATGTAAGTATATAGAAATTTAGACTTATCGGCATATGTTCGTAAACAGAAGCACTCTCACCTTTAGGACGCTCGTCCTGTTGCACAACATCTGTGAAATTATTGAAGGAAATGTCAATTTTATGCCAATAATCAATAAATATATAACTAAAATCTTATCACTAAAATATACCAATCAAACTTTGCAATTTCAATACTGTTTACCTACTGAATTCACATTGTATGATTCGCCTTATTCCTTCAGTTTGATTTCATTGTATATATATGAAGTGTAAAGAAAAATATATCGAAATATTTATTACGATTACTATTTTACACAGAAATTTCATGTGAATATATTTCGAAACGATATTCTTTCTCTCAGTTAATATCTCTATCTAATCAATCACACACACTTAAATTTTAATTGAACTATAAATGTAAATGTTGTAATTCAGATTTAGGAGCCGACAAAATTTACAAAAAATATTATTGAAATGCGATAAAGCAAAACATCTCAAACATTTACATGCTATCTTTCTTCTATTACACATAAACATATTTCATAATGAACCATTATTCTCTTTCCACTAGCACATTGGAAGACTTCTCTAAGGAAACTCAGCGACAAGCATAAGCAAGAAATCACGAAAACAATCTCTCACTCACCAACTGTAGATTCCACTTCAGAACGTGTTTCTAGAGAAAGGCAAACGTAAATATATTCCCGCAACAGTCACATCACACAGAATATATGAGTATCAAGCAATAAAAATATATTCAACTCGTATAGAATATTCATGAAAGCTTTTCAAATGATAAAATTACAAAATCTAATCCGATAGCCCCACCATCATAAAACGCATTAAAAGTTTATCATCACACTTCATTAGAATGGAAAATATTATTAAGAAATTATTAATCAGTGCAATTTCGCTTTCATTTTAATAAATAATTATCACAGAAATATTTGTTACATAATCAGTTTGAAGATACGCATGAGGAATAAATTCTTCAGTAGCTTACCTGTACGAGTTACTTTTTCTGTTACGACTTCTGTGAAATTAACGAAATATGCAGTTAAATATTGTTGCTTTACAACAGAATGTATAGTTATGTGGCAATTATACACAGAATCGCATTAGCTAACCACGGCGTTTAGTTGCCAATATTTTTCAAACGCACTACGATATTATTGTACATACATATACATACATGCATATATATATATATATATATATATATATATATATATATATATATATATATATATATATATATATATATAACGTATATACTCGTGTAAATGTCGAAATGTTTAGACCATTTTTTAAGGTCAGATTTATAGGGTCGACTTTTACATGGATACTACTTCCGAAGGGCTGAAATTCAAGCTAGAATCCGAAGTGTTGTACCAGCAGCAGAAGTCTAACTGATCGCTAAGCGAATAAAAAGAATAACACAATGAATTACACTTATAGCACCAATTCTATGAATCGAAATACACATCCTAGTAAAATATTAACGTCTATTAATTGAATGATTTTCTGCTTACCATAGTCATGCCTTTGTACGAATTAAGACTATGGCGTTTGCCACTGTTCGCGAATAGTGTAGTCTGCGAAACACGTTCCTCACCATGTTTCATGCATGTGTTTTATGCTTGAATTTATATGCAGGCGTGCAACATATCCTGTGCATATATTTTAGAAATGGTGATGTAGCAACCATCAACAGATGTATAGTGTTCGCTATTAAATAGTGTTTAACAATGAACACCTAGCATTACATTATAAGCAAAAGGCATTCCAACTATAGAGCAGGCTACAGTATGGTAGCCACAAAATTTTGTCACAATTATATTCCTACGTGGAGAGTAATATGTTCCGTTGATCCACAAATGTTGTCCTGTTGTCCATGAAATACTAGGATCGACTACTACTCGGAGTATATACGATATATATATATATATATATATATATATATATATATATATATATACACACACACACACACATATACTGAAATCTACTTGTTGTATGTATGTATACAGGAAACTATCTACACATTTCCAAATTATATAATGATGCTTTAATTCATTTCGAAATCCTAAATTTATATTTACGTAGTGAAGCAGGACACAATAATCACGACAACATTACAGATTTATGAAATTATGCAAATATTGATATTAAATTTTCGGCATGTAAATAAGTATACGGAATGGATTTACTGTCATTTCGTGTCAGAAATAGCTACATGACTAATGTTAATGTTTAAACAAGTCTGCATATGTATATGTTTGTGTTTTTAATGTTGTGTTTAATAGTATTTCGTTTCCAGTTATTAATGTGTGTAAATATCACATTGCTCTACATCGTGCGAAAGTCAGTGGTATTCGTCTTACAGACAAATTGATTTCTCAAACATTTTAAGAACGTTTACTTTGCATTCGTATTATTTTCTGACTACACTACATGCAGACATCACTAATATTGTCGGATACTTTGAAATAGGGACGTTGAGAACACGGTAAAAGACAGAAAGCAAATTCATTGTCACAATGAAGGAAAGAAACATTTGACACCAACGACCGATAATCAGAAAAATGAAACTTCGCCAAACAAAGACGTGTGTAAAGAAAGCGCGAAACAATGTGACAGTAACATGAATATATTTTTGCATATTCTTCCTTTTCCGGACTTTTGATATACTAGCAACATTCAACATGATATGGTACGATATGCAAATAATTTGGACTGGGGTTGCGTGTTATATTGAGACAGGATTCAGTATAGCATTTACGGCTCGAGAGCGCATCATTTCTAGAGTGTAGCATGTGGAAATTTCTCATAAAAATCAGGACTACATAACAGTGTCTCTATTTTATGTTGTGTATGATTGCATGCAGGACGCTGCATATCGATGCATGTGTAAATAGGGGGAATTAGATATAATCAAATGGTATTTTTGCGTGACTTGGTTTAGCTTGGAATAATATATATCTAATAATCCTGAAAATTGACAGAAAAGCCAAACATTGAAAGCGAATGGAATCATTGCAAATTACACTCACCAACAGTAGATTCAACTTCAGATGGTTTTTCTGAACGAAATTAAAATAAACTACAATAAGTACATTGCTAAATCATTCGATGGAAAATGATATGTGTAAATATTTGTTCACATTTCTTCTTATGTAACACAACGCCTATGACTTATTGGAAAAAGTATTTCTTGCAATGACACTCACATACGTTAACAATTTAGATTCTATCTATAGTTGAATGAGACATATTTATGACTGCAATATAGACTTTACGAATATTTGGGAGAATAGGATGCTCACTGAAGGACATTATCACGAATTTACGACAAAATTTTATGTATGACAATATGTGCAGAGTATGTATTTTATTTCAAGTAATACTATGCTATCATATCAAAAGTGCTTACCTATTCGAGTTTCGGTTTCTCTAATAATTTCTGTGAAATTGAAAACGTAAACGTTAACTACCTTGTCGGCCATAATGTAAAGGGAGCGTTTCTTAATCAGGCTTTACACAATTAAATGTTACCGAGGACGTGACAGGCAAATACATCGGTAAAATTTCTATCGATTTAGTTAATATAATTGAATATGAAAATATTAGATAGAAATTCAGTAATTATTATATGAAAGAAAACCATAAAAACTACTCAGAACCTGGATGATTATTATTCTCATACACCTCCTAAGATGTACAATATTATTGAAATTAATAACGATATACTACAACTAAGAATTATAAGAGATTACTTAAATTTACTCGGAATCGAATGAGGAAACACTTACCAACTGTGGCTTCGACGCCAGATGGTTGTTCTGAATATGGAAAGAAACACAATATCGTCAGACTTTACCGTATACAGATATCATATACGTAGACAGACGTAAGCAAATAACTAAAGATTCATTCTCAACACTACACTTTCTTCTTTTCAGAGAGGTTTTATAAAGATTTGCAATAAAATTCCGCAAAATATATTATGAATTCAAAGTGCTTTCATTGCGGCAATCCACATTAGGTTTCATTATTTCAATTGGTGCCTTCAAGCAGTAACATTTGACAAATGTGATGTCGCACTCGCAGAAACATGATATATATGTAGGTAAATATAAATTTAGGCTTATCGACATGTATCCGAAAACAGAAGCTCTCCCACCTTTAGGACGCTCGTCCTGTTGCACAACATCAATTCTATACCAATACTTAATTGATAACTAAAATCTTATCGCGAAAATATACCAATCAAACTTTAAAATTTCAATACTGTTTACCCACTGAATTCAGATTGTATGATTCCCCTTATTCCTTCAGTTCGATTTCATATTGTATGTATCAAGTGCAAAGGAAATATATCGAAATGTTTATTACGATTACTATTTTACACAGAACTGTATTATGAATATATTTCGAAATGTGTTTCTGTCTCTCAATTAATATCTCCATCTAATCAATCCTACACACTTAAACTTTAATTAAACCATATATATATATATATATATATATATATATATATATATATATATATATATATATATATATATATATATAAACGGTGTAATTCAGATTCAGTAGTCGACAAAATTTGCAAAAAATATTATTGAAATGCGACAAAGCAAAACATCTCAAACATTTACACGCTATCGTTCTTCTATTACTCATAAACCTATTACATAATGAACCATTATTTTCTTTCCGCAAGCACATTAGAAGACTTCTCTGAGGAAACTCAACGACAAGCATAAGCAAGAAATCACGAAAATAATCTCTCACTCACCAACTGTAGATTCCACTGCAGAAAGTGCTTCTAGAGAAAGGCAAACGTAAATATATTCCTTCAAAATTTACATCACACAGAATATATGAGTATCAGGCAATAAAAATATATTCAACTCTTATAGAATAGCTGTGAGAGCTTTTCGTAGAATAAATATACAAAATCTAATCCGATAGCCAAACCATCATAAAACGCATAGAAACCCATCATCACACTTCATTAGAATGGAAAATGTTTATATGAAGAAATTATTAATCAGTGCAATTTACTAGAATGGAAAATGTTTATTTGAAAAAAATATCAATCGGTAGAATTTCGCTTTCAGATTAATAAACAATTATCACAGAAATATTTATTATATATTGAGTTTGAAGATACGCATCAGGCATAAATTCTTCAGTAGCTTACCTGCACGAGTTACTTTTTCTATTACGACGTCTGTGAAATTAACGAAATATGTAGCTAAATATTTCGAAAGATGCTTTACAACAGAATGCATACTTAAGTGGCGATTATACGGAGAATCACATTAGCTAACTACGGTTTCTAAGTAACAAAATTTATAAAGAATATTATTGAAATGCAATAAAGCAAAATATCTCAAATATTTACATGCTATCATTCTTCTATTACTCATAAACTTATGTCAATCTTTAGGCCATTTTTTTAGGTCAAATTTATAGGGTCCACTATTATAAGAATACTACTTTTGAGGAGCTGAAAATCAAGCCAGATCCGAATTGCCGCATGAGCACAGATGTCCAATTGTTCACTAAGCGAATAAAAGGAATAACACAATGAATTACACTTATAGTATCAATTCTACGCATTGAAACACACATCCTAGTAAAATATAACGATTAATTGAATGGTTTTATGCTTACCAAAGTCATGCATTTGTACGAATTCAGACTATGGCATTTGCCAATATTGGACAATAGTGCAGTTTGCGAAACACGTTTCTCACCATGTAAACAACGAGTGTATGATGAACGAGTTTAGTGTGCTTAAATTTGTATGCAAGCTCGCAGTATATCCTGTGCATGCATTTTAGAAATGGTAATGTAGCACATATCAACAGATGTGTAGTGGTCACTATTAAATGGTGTTTCACGGTAAGCACCGAACATTACATTATAAGCAAAAGGCATTCCAACTATAGACCAGGCTACGGCAAAGTAGTCACAAAATTTTGTAAAAATGTTATTTCTACATAGAAGATAATATGGTACTTTAACCCACAAATATTGTCCTGTTGCTCGTGAAATACTAGGGTCGACTTTTATATGGGGTCTATGGAAAATTTCCAATTTTTGGGACAAAAATAGTAGGTGGAGTTGTACATGAGATCGACTAGTAGTCGAGCATATATATATATATACATTCATCATCACCTTCGTCATTAATAAACGTTTCATTCCCTGACCAATATAATAAAAATGTGGGCAATTACAAAACATCTAATCAGATGTTTACACAATATAACTTTGCTACACCATACATACTAAAGAATGTTTTATCTATCTATAATCGCAATTACCGTTGACTTTTCTGTATGATTTCTATATTTCTAATCATATTTATTAGCATCACAAATACGACAACATTACAAATTTATGAAATTATGCAAATATCGATATATAACTTTCGGCATGTAAATCAGTATATGAAATGGAAACTTTACTGTTATTTGGGGTCACAAAAAGCTACATGGCCAATGTAATTGTTGAAACAAGTCTGCATATGTATATTTTGGTGTTTTCAATATTGTGTGCAATAGTATTTCTTTTCCAGCTCCTAATATGTGAGTAAATATCTCTTTGCTCTATATCGTGCAAAAGTCAATCATCTTTGTCTTACAAACAAATTATTAATTTCTCAAAAAATTTATAAGTATTTACTTTATATTCATATTATTTTCCTTTTATATTACAGGAAACCATCCTTAATATTACCGGAAATAATTCGAAATAGAATCGTTGAGATGAGTGTAAAAGTAAAAGTAAAAGCTCAAATTATCTGTCACACCGAAGCAAAGAAACATTTGACACCAACGACTGATAATCAGAACGTTGAAAATTCACCAAACAAAGGCGAGTGAAAAGAAAGCGTGAAGATAACATGAAAATATTTTGGCGTATTCTGAATTTTAAGGAGTTTTAATATAATAGCCACATTCAACATGATATGGTACGATATGTAAATAATTTGGACTGGGTTTGCTTGTTATATTGAGACAGGACTCAGTATAGGATTTACGGCTTGATTGTGCATCACTTCTGGGTGGTAGCATGTGGAGATTTCTCATATAAATTAGGACTACATAACAGTGTCTCTATTTGATGTTGTGTATGATTGCATGCAGGACACTGCATATCGATGCATGTGTAACAAGGGAGAATTAGGTTTAATCAAATGTATTTTTGCGTGGCATGGTTTAGCTTGCAATAATATACCTCTAATAATCCTGACAATTGACAGAAAAGCCGAACATTGAAAGCGAATGAAATCCTTGCAAATTAGACTCACCAACAGTAGATTCAACTTCAGATGGTTTTTCTGAACGAAAATAAATAAACTACAATAAACACGTTGCTAAATCATTCGACGGAAAATGATATAATGTGTAAATATTTGTTCAAATTTCTTCTTATGTGACAGAACACCTATGATCTTTTGTTAAATGCATTTCTGGCAATGACACTCACATATGTTAATACATGTTCTATCTATAGTTGAATGGGACATGTTTATGACTACAATATAGATTTTACGAATATTTGGAGAGAATCGGCTGCTCACTGAAGCCAATTAGAAGGCATTTGAAGGACATTATCACGAATTTACGAGAGATTTTTAAGCATGACAATATGCGGAGAGTATGTATTGTATATTAAGTAATATTATGCTGTTATATCAAAAGTGCTTACCTATGCAAGTTACGGTCTCTCTAACAATTTCTGTAAAATTGAAAACGTAAACGTTAACTATTTCTTCGACCATATTGTAAAGGGAGCATTTCTTAATCAGGCTTTACATACTTAAATGTTACCAAGGAGGTGACACGCAAATAGATGGATAAACTTTTCTATCGATTTTGTCAATGTAACTGAATATGAAAAAATTACATAAGAATTCGGTAATTACTATATGAAAGAAAAACATAAAAGCAACTTAGAAACTGGGCGTTTATTGCTCTTATACACCTCCTAGCATGTATGATAATTTCAAAATTCATAACTATATACTACGACTAATTATATGAGATTACTTAAATTTATACGGAATCGATTGAGGACACACTTACCGACTGTTGCTTCGGCCTCAGTAGGTTGTTCTGAATATGGAATGAAAGACAATGTCATCAGATTTTATGCCGTAATCAGATAACATATACGTAGACAGATGTCAGCAAGTGACCAAAGATTCATTCTCAAAACTACACTTTCCTCTTTTGGAAGATGTTTTATAAAGATACGCAATAAAATTCCGCAAAATTTATTATTATGAATCAGTTCCATCATCTGAATAGGTGGTTTTAAATAGGAGCGGTTGGTAAAAGTGATCTAGAACTTTATACAATTACAAATTATCAACTATACTACATTAATTTCGCAAGACCATTATGTAGTTAAATAGAAATTTAAGCATATCGATCTATACTCGTAAACAGAAGCACTCTTACAATTAGGACGCTAGTCTTGTTGCACAACATTGTTGAAATTATTGAATGAAATGTCAATTTTATGCCAACCAATCAAACTTTGCAATTTCAATACTGTTTACCTACTGAATTCACATTGTATGATTCGCCTTATTCCTTCAGTTCACTTTCATTTCATATATATGAAGTGAGAGAAAATATATCGAAATATATATGGCGATCACTATTTGACAAAATAATGTCAAGTGAATATATTTCGAAACAAGTTTCTTTGTCTCAGTTAATATGTCTATCTAATCAATCATACACACTTAAATTTTAGTTAAACTATAAATTTAAACAGTGTAATTGAGATTAAGGAAACGAGAAATTTTACAAAAAATATTATTGAAATGCGATAAAGCAAAACATCTCAAACATTTACACGCTATCGTTCTTCTATTACTCACAAGCTTATTTCATAATGAAATATTATTCTCTTTCCGCAAATATATAGGAAGACGTCTCTAAGGAAACTCAGCGACAAGCATAAGCAGGAAATCAGGAAAATAATCTCTCACTCACCAACTATAGATTCTACTTCCACGAAGCATTAATTAATTTAGTAATCCTAAATTTCCATTTACATAGCGAAGCTGGACACAATCATTGACGCAATTATTAGCATATGTCAAAGCAAAGGGGCAAACATTTCTAGATATTCACCATCTTGGTTAATTGTCGTTTTATACTCTGGCCAATATGAGATATATGTGAGCAATTACAAGACATCTATTCAGATGTTTACACTATATGATTCTGCATATCTATAATCGCAATTTCCTAGGAATTTTCTACATGATTTCTATATATCAAGTCATATTTATTAACATAGTATACGGATACAGTTATAAAAAATTCGGCATGTAAATCAGTATATTAAATGGAAACTTTACAGTTAATTGTAGTAAGAAATAGCCTAATGAGAATTGTCACTGTTTAAAAAAATCTGCATTTGTACATTTGTGTTTTCAATATTGAGTTATAGTATTTCTCTTCCAGCTGCTATTGTGTGCAAATATCACTTTGCTCTACGTCGTGCAAATGTCAATCATCCTCGTCTTGCAGACAAATAAATTCCCCAAGCACTTTATAGTTGTGCACTTTACACTCGCATTATTTTCTTATTATACTACACACATCCATCTGTAATATTACCGGATAATTTGAAATAGAGACGTGGAGACAACGGTAAAGCAAAAGAAGCAAATCAACTGTCACAACGAAGCAAAGAAACATATGACACCAACAACCGATAATCAGATTGAAAATTCGCAAAACGAAGACGAGTGTAAAGAAAGCGCGATACAATGTGAAAGTAACATATTCTTGAGTATTCTGCATTTTCAGAACTTTTAATATACAAGACACTTTCAACATGATATGGTACAATATGTAAATAATTTGGACTGGGGTTCTATGTTATATCGGGACAGGCCTAAGTACAGCGGTTACGGCTTGACAGTGCATAACATCTGGAGGGTAGCATATGGAGATTTGTCATATAAATCACGACTACATAGCAGGCTCTTTATTTGATGTTGTGTATGATTGCATGCAGGACGCTGCATATCGATGCATGTGTAAGTAGGGAGAATTAGGCATAGTCAAATGTATTTTTGCGTGACTTGGCTTAGCTTGCAATAATATACATCTAATATACCTGACAATTGACTGAAAAGCCAAACATTGAAAGCGAATGAAATCCTTAAAAATTACACTCACCAACAGTAGGTTCAACTTCAGACGGTTTTTCTGGACGAAATTAAAATAAACTACAATGATCACATTGATAAATCATTCGACGGGAAATGGTATGTGTAAATGTTCAATTTTCTTCTTATGTAACAGAACACCTAAGACCTTTTGCTAAAAGCAATTCTTACAATGACGCTGACATATATTAACAATACATATTCTAGCTGTAGTTGAATGGAACATATTTATGACTGTAATAATGACTTTACGAATATTTGGACAAAATCGGATGCTCACTAAGTCTTTCGAAGGACGTTATCACGAATTTACCAGAGAATTATATACATAAATATATGTGCAAAATATTTATTGTATTTTACGTAATACTGCGCCGTTATATCAAAAGTGCTTTCCTATGCGAGATTCGTTTTCTCTAATAATTCCTGTGAAATTGAAAACGTAAATGTTAACTATCTCTTCGGCCATATTATAAAGGAAACACTTCTTAATGAGGCTTTATACAGTCAATGTTACCAAGGACACGCAAATATATCGGTAAAATTTCTATCAAATTTGTTAATATAATTGAATATGAAATTACTCATAGTCATTCAGTAATTACCATATGAAAAAGAACAACATATAAACTGGGTGATTATTGTTCTCATACACATCTTAGTATGCATAATAATTTCATAGTTAATAGTGATATACTACGACTACTAATCATAAAAGATTCCTTAAATTGACACGAAATCAAATCAGGAGACACTTACCAACTGTGGCTTCGGCCTCAGATGGTTGTTCTGAATATGGAATGAAAGACAATATCATCAGATTTTACAACACATACAGAAATGATATACGTACAAACTTTATAAGTCAATGCGGAGCAGGAATCAATGCCTCTATTTGATTGTCTTTGTAATAGTATGCAGTGTGATGATATCAATGTATATGTGTAAGTAGGCTGTGTTAGGTGTAATGAAATATATTTTTGCGTGACGTTTTTTAGCTAGCAATATCTGATATACACCTGACAATTGACAGTAAGCCTAAGCGTTGAAAGCGAATGAAATTATTGCATATTAGACTCACCAACAGTAGATTCAACAGCAGAAGGTTTTTCTGAACGAAATCAAAATAAACTACGATAAGCATGCTGCTAAATTATTTGACAGAAAATGATATAAAGTGTGAATATTTGTTCAAATTTATTCTTAAGTAATAGACGACATATGATCTCTGCAAAATGCATTCCTAACAATGATGCGCTCATTAGTTAACATCACATATTCAATCTGTAGTTGAATGGAGCATGTTTGTGTTTTCAATATAGATCTATAGTTATTTGATAAAACTCCAGAGTTCACTAAACGAATTCAGAATTGATTCACGAATTTACGAGAAAACATTTGTACAGGAGAATACGCGGAGAGTATAATTTCTATATAAAAGAAAACCGCAACATTAAGTTATTAACTGAGCGATGATGTTTCTAGTACACGTCCCACAATATATAGTAAATTCAAAGTTAATAATGATGTACTATAACTAGTAATCATAGAGATTTGTTACATTAAAACGTAGCCAAATTAGGAGACACTTACCAACTGTGGCTTCGGCCTCAGATGGTTGTTCTGAATAGTGAATGAAAGACAATATCATCAGCTATTACACCACATACAGATATAATATACATAGACAGAGTTAGGAAGATAACCAAACATTCATTCACAAAAATACACATACTTATTTTAAAGATATATCTCATAAGGATTTACAATAAAATGCAAGAAATATATTATCTTAAATTCAATGCGACAATATATGTTCACTTCCATCATATAGAAGGGAGACAACAAAGAGTAACATTTGGTAAAAGCGACGTCAAATTTCATATATTACAAGCATATATCAACTATACTAGATTCATTTCGATTAAAACGTTACGCATTTCCAATGAAGTAATAGTTAGGGAGATAAATAGAAAGCTAGATCTATCGAGATAAGTTCGTAAACTGAAGTTCTCTCACCTTTAGGACGCTCGTCCTGTTGCACAACATCTGTGAAATAATTAAATGAAATGTGAATTTCATGCTGAGAACTGATGAACACATCACTAATCTCTACCAATATATCAATCTTGTTTTGCAATTGCACAGATTTTCAGCCACCGATTTCCCATTGCATGATTCGCTTTATTCTTTCAGTACGAATTCATTCTATATATATGAAGCGCAGAGAAAATATATCGAAATATTTATTGCTATTATTAATTTACACGTTAGTGCGATGTGAATATATTTTCAGACGAGTTACTTTCTTTCAAATAAAGTTTCTCTGCAAATAATCATGGGCAATTCAATTCTAACATGATAAATTTACACAATATGTTTGAGATGTAGAATGCGACTCGGTTTACAAGCTATTATATTGAAATGCAAATAAAGTATCACAGCGTCTCAATATTTTACATGCTATCGTTCGTCCATTAATTATTAACTTATTTCTTCATGAATAATTATACCCTTTCAACAAGATTTTTGAAGACTTCTCTAAGGTAACTCAGCAACAAGCGTAAGCAGGAAATCACGAAAATAATCTCTCACTCACCAACTGTAGACTCCACTTGAGAACGAGTTTCTAGAGAAAGGCAAACGTAAATATAAATCCTCAACACTTACATCACACTATTTATTATGACAGACAACTATTAAATATATTGAACTCGTATAGAATAAGTGGTTTTCAAATAATAAATTTACGACACTAATCCAGTTACCCCAATTCAAGGAAACATTTTACAAACCTATCGTCATATTTTAACAGAATCGAAAAAGCTTACATGAAAGAAATATAAATTGATTAGTCGGAGGAATTTTGCTTTCATTTTACTAAAGAATTAACGTCGAAATATATGTTACATATCTAGCTTATTGGTACACATCACGAGAAAAGATTCTTCGGCAGCTTACCTGTGCGCGTTACATTTTCTGTTACAACTTCTATGAAATATGTAATTAAATATTTGGAAAGCTGCTTTGAAGAAGAATGCATACTTATGTGGCAATTACATAGGGAAGAATATTAGCTAACTACGTCTTGTAGATCTGAAATTTTCTCAAAATCACCTCATATTTTCAGTAATATATACATGTAGGAATGTTTATTTATATATATATATATATATATATATATATATATATATATATATATATATATATATATATATATACATATCCATAAGCACACCCACACAGACACACACACACAAACACACACAAACACACATATATATATATGCAGTTTATTTTGTACATTGTTGCACTTTTCACGTTTACACGTCTTCCTTCTAATCACATGTGTAGACAATATGAGTTTGCTGCATCATCCATGCGAAAAATCATTTCAGCTATATATAATCGCGATCTCCTCGGACTTTTCCGCATGATTTTTATATTTTAAATAATGTTAATTTACGTAACAAATACGACAAATTCGTAAGTTTTGGTAATTATGTAATTACTAATATATATAATTCGGTGTGTAAGTCAGGATATTAAATGGAATAGCCACCTTCCATACGAGAATGAAATTGTCTCATGTCAAATGTCAGTATGTAAGCCAACATGCAGTTGTGTCTGTCTGTGTGTTTAATGTACATATTAGTTTCTGTTTTCTTTTGCAGCTACTAATGTGTTTAACTGCCACTTTGCTATACAACCTGCAAAGAATACATGTGTTGAACGGAAGCAATATGTCACGCGTTTAATTGATATAAAAGTACGTTTTCTTCACATTACAAACAAGTTCATTCTTCAAAAACTTTACACGAGTCTAATATATTCTCGAAAATTTCTCGTATTTCCGTTTGCTCACTGTTCTCTAATACTACCAGCTATTTTGAAATTCAGACGTTTGAACGACGATGAAAGAAATGGAACAAATAAACTGTCACAACGAAGCGACGAAACATTTGACACCAGCAACTGCTAAGTAGCACGTTTGAAATTCGCAAAGCAAACACGAGTGTGGAGAAAGCGCAATGCAATGTGGAAAAAATCACGGATATATTTCTGAGTGTTCTGCATTTTCAACAATCTTAAACTATTAGCCCCATGGTCCTTTTTTAACGACCAGAACGATAATCTAACATATTTCTGCAAAACCTGTATTCCTTTTAGATAACTTTAGTTCGTCATCTACATCGGAATGTAATTCAAATATTGTAATAAAGATATATTTTATATATTTAGAATGAGATAAAGTCGTATAAATAAGAATTGTTGGTAATAAATTAAACAAAAGAAATTGGGCATTAATGGTCTAATATACAACCACACTGAAGACGATATGGTGCGACATGGAAAGAATTGGAAATGGGGTTGCGTATTATATAGTGTTCCTTCTTAATATAGCATATATGGCTCGATAGCTCGCCAATTCTGCAGCGTAGTATATGGAAATTTTTCATGTAAATCCGGACCAGGAATCAGTGCCTCTGTTTGATTTCTTTCGTAATAGCATGCAGTGTGATCATATGAATGTATGTGTGTAAGTAGGCTGTGTTAAGTGTAATGAAATATATTTTTGCGTGACTTTCTTTAGCTAGCAATTTCTAATATACCTGACAATTGACGGTAAGCCTAAACGTTGAAAGCGAATGAAATTATTGCATATTAGACTCACCAACGGTAGATTCAACTTCAGATGGTTTTTCTGAACGAAATCAAAATAAAGTACAATAGGCATGTTGTTCAATTATTCGATAGGAAAATATATAATGTGTAAATGTTTGTTCATATGTCTTCTTAAGTAACAGACCACATATGATCTCTGTAAAATGCTTTTATTACACTGATACACTCATACGTTAACGTTACATATTCGGTCTGTAGTTGAATGGAGCATCATTATGTATTCAATACAGATTTATGATTATTTGATAAAGCTCCGACGTTCACTAAACAAATTCAGAATTAATTCGCGAATTTAAGAGAAAACATTTATACAGGAAAATATGCGGACAGTATATATTGAATTTTAAGTAACTCTATGCCATAATATCAAATCTTCTTACCTATGCGAGTTTCGGTTTCTCTGATAATTTCTGTGAAATTCAAAACGTAAATCGTTAACTATGTCGTCGGCCATTTCGCAACAGTCAAGATTTTTAATGACGTTTGATACAATTAAATATTAGCAAGGACGTGACGGACGAAAATGCGTAGAGAAATATTTCTATCAATTTTGTTAATATAGTTTAACTTGAAAATGTTATGTAGAAATTCGGCAATTTCTATATAAAAGAAATCCGCAACAATAAGTTATTAAATGAGCGATTATTTTTCTAGTACAACTCCCACAATATAATTAATAATGATGTACTATAACTGGTAATCATAGAGATTTGTTACATTAAAACGGTACCAATTTAGGAGACACTTACCAACTGTGGCATCGGCCTCAGATGGTTGTTCTGAATATGGAAGGAAAGACAATATCATCAGCTTTTACACCACATACGGATATAATATATTTACATAGAGTTAGGAAGATAACCAAACATTCATTCACAAAAATACATATACCTATTTTAAAGATATATTTCATAAAGTTTGCAATAAAATGCAGGGCAATACATTATCTTGACTTCGATGTGACAATATATGTTCACTTCCATCATTTACACAGGGGCAACAAACAGTAACTTTTGGTAAAAGCGACGTCAAATTTTGTATATTACAAGCATATCTCAACTAAACAAGATTCATTTCGATTAATACGTTACGTATTTCCAAACAAGTTATAGTGAGGTAGTTAAATAGAAAGCTAGATCTATCGAGATAAGTTCGTAAACTGAAGTTCTCTCACCTTTAGGACGCTCGTCCTGTTGCACAACATCTGTGAAATAATTAAATGAAATGTGAACTTCATGCTGATAACTGATGAACACATCACTAATCTCTACCAACATATCAATCGTCTTTTGCAATTGCAAAGATTTTAACCCACCGATTTCCCATTGCATGATTCGCTTTATTGTTTCACCACGATTTCATTCTATATATATGAAGCGCAGAGAAAATATATCGAAATATTTATTGCTATTATTAATTTACACGTTAGTGCGATGTGAATATATTTTCAGACGAGTTACTTTCTTTCAAATAAAGTTTCTCTGCAAATAATCATGGGCAATTCAATTCTAACATGATAAATTTACACAATATGTTTGAGATGTAGAATGCGACTCGGTTTACAAGCTATTATATTGAAATGCAAATAAAGTATCACAGCGTCTCAATATTTTACATGCTATCGTTCGTCCATTAATTATTAACTTATTTCTTCATGAATAATTATACCCTTTCAACAAGATTTTTGAAGACTTCTCTAAGGTAACTCAGCAACAAGCGTAAGCAGGAAATCACGAAAATAATCTCTCACTCACCAACTGTAGACTCCACTTGAGAACGAGTTTCTAGAGAAAGGCAAACGTAAATATAAATCCTCAACACTTACATCACACTATTTATTATGACAGACAACTATTAAATATATTGAACTCGTATAGAATAAGTGGTTTTCAAATAATAAATTTACGACACTAATCCAGTTACCCCAATTCAAGGAAACATTTTACAAACCTATCGTCATATTTTAACAGAATCGAAAAAGCTTACATGAAAGAAATATAAATTGATTAGTCGGAGGAATTTTGCTTTCATTTTACTACAGAATTAACGTCGAAATATATGTTACATATCTAGCTTATTGGTACACATCACGAGAAAAGATTCTTCGGCAGCTTACCTGTGCGCGTTACATTTTCTGTTACAACTTCTATGAAATATGTAATTAAATATTTGGAAAGCTGCTTTGAAGAAGAATGCATACTTATGTGGCAATTACATAGGGAAGAATATTAGCTAACTACGTCTTGTAGATCTGAAATTTTCTCAAAATCACCTCATATTTTCAGTAATATATACATGTAGGAATGTTTATTTATATATATATATATATATATATATATATATATATATATATATATATATATACATATCCATAAGCACACCCACACAGACACACACACACAAACACACACAAACACACATATATATATATGCAGTTTATTTTGTACATTGTTGCACTTTTCACGTTTACACGTCTTCCTTCTAATCACATGTGTAGACAATATGAGTTTGCTGCATCATCCATGCGAAAAATCATTTCAGCTATATATAATCGCGATCTCCTCGGACTTTTCCGCATGATTTTTATATTTTAAATAATGTTAATTTACGTAACAAATACGACAAATTCGTAAGTTTTGGTAATTATGTAATTACTAATATATATAATTCGGTGTGTAAGTCAGGATATTAAATGGAATAGCCACCTTCCATACGAGAATGAAATTGTCTCATGTCAAATGTCAGTATGTAAGCCAACATGCAGTTGTGTCTGTCTGTGTGTTTAATGTACATATTAGTTTCTGTTTTCTTTTGCAGCTACTAATGTGTTTAACTGCCACTTTGCTATACAACCTGCAAAGAATACATGTGTTGAACGGAAGCAATATGTCACGCGTTTAATTGATATAAAAGTACGTTTTCTTCACATTACAAACAAGTTCATTCTTCAAAAACTTTACACGAGTCTAATATATTCTCGAAAATTTCTCGTATTTCCGTTTGCTCACTGTTCTCTAATACTACCAGCTATTTTGAAATTCAGACGTTTGAACGACGATGAAAGAAATGGAACAAATAAACTGTCACAACGAAGCGACGAAACATTTGACACCAGCAACTGCTAAGTAGCACGTTTGAAATTCGCAAAGCAAACACGAGTGTGGAGAAAGCGCAATGCAATGTGGAAAAAATCACGGATATATTTCTGAGTGTTCTGCATTTTCAACAATCTTAAACTATTAGCCCCATGGTCCTTTTTTAACGACCAGAACGATAATCTAACATATTTCTGCAAAACCTGTATTCCTTTTAGATAACTTTAGTTCGTCATCTACATCGGAATGTAATTCAAATATTGTAATAAAGATATATTTTATATATTTAGAATGAGATAAAGTCGTATAAATAAGAATTGTTGGTAATAAATTAAACAAAAGAAATTGGGCATTAATGGTCTAATATACAACCACACTGAAGACGATATGGTGCGACATGGAAAGAATTGGAAATGGGGTTGCGTATTATATAGTGTTCCTTCTTAATATAGCATATATGGCTCGATAGCTCGCCAATTCTGCAGCGTAGTATATGGAAATTTTTCATGTAAATCCGGACCAGGAATCAGTGCCTCTGTTTGATTTCTTTCGTAATAGCATGCAGTGTGATCATATGAATGTATGTGTGTAAGTAGGCTGTGTTAAGTGTAATGAAATATATTTTTGCGTGACTTTCTTTAGCTAGCAATTTCTAATATACCTGACAATTGACGGTAAGCCTAAACGTTGAAAGCGAATGAAATTATTGCATATTAGACTCACCAACGGTAGATTCAACTTCAGATGGTTTTTCTGAACGAAATCAAAATAAAGTACAATAGGCATGTTGTTCAATTATTCGATAGGAAAATATATAATGTGTAAATGTTTGTTCATATGTCTTCTTAAGTAACAGACCACATATGATCTCTGTAAAATGCTTTTATTACACTGATACACTCATACGTTAACGTTACATATTCGGTCTGTAGTTGAATGGAGCATCATTATGTATTCAATACAGATTTATGATTATTTGATAAAGCTCCGACGTTCACTAAACAAATTCAGAATTAATTCGCGAATTTAAGAGAAAACATTTATACAGGAAAATATGCGGACAGTATATATTGAATTTTAAGTAACTCTATGCCATAATATCAAATCTTCTTACCTATGCGAGTTTCGGTTTCTCTGATAATTTCTGTGAAATTCAAAACGTAAATCGTTAACTATGTCGTCGGCCATTTCGCAACAGTCAAGATTTTTAATGACGTTTGATACAATTAAATATTAGCAAGGACGTGACGGACGAAAATGCGTAGAGAAATATTTCTATCAATTTTGTTAATATAGTTTAACTTGAAAATGTTATGTAGAAATTCGGCAATTTCTATATAAAAGAAATCCGCAACAATAAGTTATTAAATGAGCGATTATTTTTCTAGTACAACTCCCACAATATAATTAATAATGATGTACTATAACTGGTAATCATAGAGATTTGTTACATTAAAACGGTACCAATTTAGGAGACACTTACCAACTGTGGCATCGGCCTCAGATGGTTGTTCTGAATATGGAAGGAAAGACAATATCATCAGCTTTTACACCACATACGGATATAATATATTTACATAGAGTTAGGAAGATAACCAAACATTCATTCACAAAAATACATATACCTATTTTAAAGATATATTTCATAAAGTTTGCAATAAAATGCAGGGCAATACATTATCTTGACTTCGATGTGACAATATATGTTCACTTCCATCATTTACACAGGGGCAACAAACAGTAACTTTTGGTAAAAGCGACGTCAAATTTTGTATATTACAAGCATATCTCAACTAAACAAGATTCATTTCGATTAATACGTTACGTATTTCCAAACAAGTTATAGTGAGGTAGTTAAATAGAAAGCTAGATCTATCGAGATAAGTTCGTAAACTGAAGTTCTCTCACCTTTAGGACGCTCGTCCTGTTGCACAACATCTGTGAAATAATTAAATGAAATGTGAACTTCATGCTGATAACTGATGAACACATCACTAATCTCTACCAACATATCAATCGTCTTTTGCAATTGCAAAGATTTTAACCCACCGATTTCCCATTGCATGATTCGCTTTATTGTTTCACCACGATTTCATTCTATATATATGAAGCGCAGAGAAAATATATCGAAATATTTATTGCGAATATTAATTTACACGTTAGTGCGATGTGAATATATTTTCAGACGAGTTACTTTCTCTCAAATAAAGTTTCTCCGCAAATAATCATAGGCACTTCAATTTTAACATGATAAATTTACACAATACGTTTCAGATGTAGGAAGCGATTCGGTTTACAAGCTATTATATTGAAATTCAAATAAAGTATCACAGCATCTCAATCTTTTACATGCTATCGTTCGTCCATTACTTATTATCTTATATCTTAATGAATAATTATTCCCTTCCAACAAGATTTTCGAAGACTTCTCTAAGGTAACTCAGCGACAAGCATAAGCAGGAAATCACGAAAATAATCTCTCACTCACCAACTGTAGACTCCACTTCAGAACGAGTTTCTAGAGAAAGGCAAACGTAAGTATAAACCCTCAACACTTACATCACACTATTTATTATGACAGACAACTATTAAATATATTGAACTCGTATAGAATGAGTGGTTTTCAAATGATAAATTTACGAGTCTAATCTAGTTACCCCAATTCAAGGAAACACTTTACAAACCTATCGTCATACTTTAACAGAGTGGAAAATGCTTACATGAAAGTAATACTAATTGATTAGTTGGAGGAATTTTGCTTTCATTTTACTAAATAATTAACGTCGAAATATATGTTACATATCTAGCTTATTGGTACACATCACGAGAAAAGATTCTTCGGAAGCTTACCTCTGCGTGTTACTTTCTCCGTTACAACTTCTGTGAAATTAATGAAATATGTAAATAAATATTTGTAAAGATGCTTTAAAGCAGAATGCATAGTTATGTTGCGATTAAATAGGGAATGATATTAGCTAACTACGTCTTGTAGATCTCAATTTTTCTCAAAAGCACTCGTATTTTCAGTAATGTATACATATATGAATGTTTATATATATATATATATATATATATATATATATATATATATATATGCACACATATACACATACACACACTCACATACAAACACACACGTACACACACACACACACAAACAAACACACACGTACACACACACACACACAAACAATCACACACACACACACACACACACACAAACAATCACACACACACACATATATATATATATATATATATATATGCAGGGCAGGGAATCGTCAATTAGTAATCAATTAACTAAAGGCAGGTGGTTTTTTTACTCTTCTCTGTTTTTTGTTGTGTGTGTATCAAGAATATCGCTATCAATCTGGAGTAATAATTTGTAGTTTTTGAAATCAGTAGTTCTTTGACTGCTATTTCTGAATTCTCAGTATGCTGGAGAAGCAGGTTACTGTCAATCCCTATATATATATATATATATATATATATATATATATATATATATATATATATATATATATATATATATATATATATGCAGATTATTTTGTACTTTGTTGCACTTTTTACGATTTACACATCTTCCTTCTAATCACATGTGTAGACAATATGAGTTTGCTGCATCATCCATACGAAACATCATTTCAGCTATATATAATCGCGATCTCCTCGGACTTTTCCGCATGATTTTTATATTTCAAATAATGTTTATTTACGTAACAAAGACGACAAATTCATAAGTTTAGGTAATTATGTAATTACTAATATATATTGTTCGGTGTGTAAGTCAGGATGTTAAACGGAATAGCCACCTTACATACTAGTATGAAATTGTTTCTTGTCAAATGTCAGTATGTAAGCCAGCATGCAGCTGTGTCTGTCTTTGTGTTTATTGTACATATTAGTTTCCGTTTTCTTTTGCAGCTACTAATGTGTTTAACTACCACTTTGCTATACATACTGCAAAGAATACATGTGTTGAACGGAAGCAATATGTCACACATTCAATTTATATAAAAATACGTTTTCTTTACATTACAAACAAGTTCATTCTTCAAACACTTTTCACGAGTCTAATCTATTGTCGAAAATTTCTTGTATTTCCGTTTGCTCACTGTTCTCTATTACTACCGGCTATTTTGAACTTCAGACGTTTAAACGACGATGAAAGAAATGGAACAAATCGACTGTCACAACGAAGCGACGAAACATTTGACACCAACAACTGCTAAGTAGCACGTTTGAAATTCGCAAAGCAAACACGTGTGTGGAGAAAGCGCAATGCAATGTGGAAAAAACATGGATATATTTCTGAGTGTTCTGCATTTTCAACAATCTTAGACCATTAGTGCCCATGGTCCTTTTTTAACGACCAGAATGATAATCTAACATATTTCTGCAAAACTTGTATTCCTTTTAGATATCTTTAGTTCGTCATCTAGATTGGAGTGTCATTCAAAAGATTGTAATAAAGATATTTTTTATATATTTAGAATGAGATAAAGTCGTATAAATAAGAAATGTTGGTAATAAATTAAACAAAAGAAATTGGGCAGTAATAGTTTAATATACATCCACATTCAAGACGATATGGTGCGATATGCAAAGAATTCGAAATGGGGTTGCGTATTATATTGTTTCCCTTCTTAATATAGCATATATCGCTCGATATCTCGCCACTTCTGCAGTGTAGCATATGGAAATTGTTCATGTAAATCCGGACCAGGAATCGATGCCTCTATTTGATTTCCTTCGTAAAAGCAAGCAGTGTGATCGTATCAATGTATGTCTGTGAGTAGACAATGTTAGGTGTAATGAAATATATTTTTGCGTGACTTTCTTTAGCTAGCAATTTCTGATATACCTGACAAGTGACAGTAAGCCTAAACATTGAAAGCGAATGAAATTATTACATATTAAACTCACCAACGGTAGATTCAACTTCAGATGGTTTTTCTGAACGAAATCAAAATAAAGTACAATAAGAATGTTGCTAAATTATTCGATAGGAAAATATATACTGTGTAAATGTTCGTTCATATGTCTTCTTAAGTAACAGACCACATATGATCTCTGTAAAATGCTTTTATTACACTGATACACTCATACGTTAACGTTACATATTCGGTCTGTAGTTGAATGGAGCATCATTATGTATTCAATAAAGATTTATGATTATTTGATAAAACTCCGACGTTCACTAAGCAAATTCAAAATTAATTCGCGAATTTAAGAGAAAACATTTATACAGGAAAATATACGGACAGTATATATTGAATTTTAACTAACTCTATGCCATAATATCAAATCTTCTTACCTATGCGAGTTTCGGTTTCTCTGATAATTTCTGTGAAATTCAAAACGTAAATCGTTAACTATGTCATCGGCCATTTCGCAACAGTCAAGATTTTTAATGACGTTTGATACAATTAAATATTAGCAAGGAGGTGACGCACGAAAACGCGTAGATAAATATTTCTGATAAATTTGTAAATAATATAATTTAACATGAAAATGTTATGTAGAAATTCGGTAATTTCTATATAAAAGAAATCCGCCACAATAAGTTATTAACTGAGCGATTATTTTTCTAGCACACCTCCCACTATATATAGTAAATTCAAAATTAATAATGATGTACTATAACTATTAATCATAGGGATTTGTTACATTAAAACGGTAGCAAATTCGGAGACACTTACCAACTGTGGCTTCAGCCTCAGATGGTTGTTCTGAATAGGGAATGAAAGACAATATAATCAGCATTTCACCTCATACAGATATAATATACGTAGACATAGTTAGGTAGATAACCAAACATTCATTCACAAAAATACACATACCTATTTTAAAGTTATATTTCATAAAGTATTGCAATAAAATGCAGAACAATATATTATCTTAAATTCAATGCGACAATATAGGTTCACTTCGATTATATAGGAGGGAGACAGTAAACAGTAACTTTTGGTAAAAGCGACGTCAAATTTGATATATTACAAGCATATATCAACTATACACGATTCATTTCGTTTAATACATTACGCATTTCCAAACAAGTTATAGTGAGGTAGTTAAATAGAAAGCTAGATCTATCGAGATAAGTTCGTAAACTGAAGTTCTCTCACCTTTAGGACGCTCGTCCTGTTGCACAACATCTGTGAAATAATTAAATGAAATGTGAATTTCATGCTGAGAGCTGAAGAATACATCACTAATCTCTACCAATATATCAATCTTGTTTTGCAATTGCAAAGCATTTCACCCAGCGATTTCGCACTGCATGATTCGCTTTATTCTTTCAATACTTTTTCATAGTATATATATGTAGCGCAGAGAATATATATCGAAATATTTATTGCGATTATTAATTTACACGTTAGTGCGATGTGAATATATTTTCAGACGAGTTACTTTCTATCAAATAAAGTTTCTCTGCAAATAATCATAGGCACTTCAATTTTAACATGATAAAATTACACAATACGTTTCAGATGTAGGAAGCGACTCGGTTTACAAGCTATTATATTGAAATGCAAATAAAGTATCACAGCATCTCAATCTTTAAGATGCTATCCTTCGTCCATTACTAATTATCTTATTTCTTAATGAATATTTATTCTCTTTCAACAATATTTACGAAGACTTCTCTAAGGTAACTCAGCGACAAGCATAAGCAGGAAATCACGAAAATAATCTCTCACTCACCAACTGTAGACTCCACTTCAGAACGAGTTTCTAGAGAAAGGCAAACGTAAATATAAACCCTCAACACTTACATCACACTATTTATTATGACAGACAACTATTAAATATATTGAAGTCATATAGAATGAGTGGTTTTCAAATGATAAATTTACGAGTCCAATCCAGTTACCACAATTCAAGGAAACACTTTACAAACCTATCGTCATACTTTAACAGAATCGAAATTGCTTACATGAAAGAAATACTAATTGATTAGTTGGAGGAATTTTGCTTTCATTTTACTAAAGAATTAACGTCGAAATATATGTTACATATCTAGCTTATTGGTACACATCATGAGAAAAGATTCTTCGGCAGCTTACCTGTGCGTGTTACTTTCTCCGTTATAACTTCTGTGAAATTAATGAAATATGTAATTAAATATTTGGAAAGATGCTTTAAAGCAGAATGCATAGTTATGTGGCGATTACATAGGGAATCATAGTAGCTAACTACGTCTTGTAGATCTCAAATTTTCTCAACAGCACTCGTATTTTCAGTAATATATACATGTATGAATGTTTATATATATATATATATATATATATATATATATATATATATATATGCCCACATGTACACACACACACACACACACACACACAAACAAACACAAACACACACACATATATATATATATATGCAGTTTTTATTGTACTTTGTTGCACTTTTCACGATTTACACATCTTCCTTCTAATCACATGTGTAGACAATATGAATTTGCTGCATCATACATGCGAAAACTCATTTCAGCTATATATAATCGCGATTTCTTCGGATTTTTCAGCATGATTTTTATATTTCAAATAATGTTTATTTACGTAACAAATACGACAAATTCATAAGTGTAGGTAATTATGTAATTATTATTATATATTGTTCGGTGTGTAAGCCAGGATATTAAACGGAATAGCCACCTTACATACTAGTATGAAATTGTTTCTTGTCAAATGTCAGTATGTAAGCAAGCATGCAGTTGTGTCTGTCTGTGTGTTTATTTTACATATTAGTTCCTGTTTTCTTTTGCAGCTACTAATGTGTTTAACTACCACTTTGCTATACATCCTGCAAAGAATACATTTGTTGAACGGAAGCAATATGTCACACGTTCAATTTATATAAAAATACGTTTTCTTTACATTACAAAGAAATTCATTCTTCAAACACTTTACACGTGTTTAATCTTTTGTCGAAAATTTCTTGTATTACCGTTCGCTCACTGTTCTGTAATACTACTGGCTATTTTGAAATTCAGACGTTTGAACGACGATGAAAGAAAAGGAACAAATCAACTGTCACAACGAAGCGACGAAACATTTGACACCAACAACTGCTAAGTAGCACGTTTGAAATTCACAAAGCAAACATGAGTGTGGAGAAAGCGCAACGCAATGTGGAAAAAACACGGATATATTTCTGAATGTTCTGCATTTTAAACAATCTTAAACCATTAGTGCCCATGGTCCATTTTAACGACCAGAATGATAATCTAACATATTTCTGCAAAACCTGTATTCCTTTTAGATATCTTTAGTTCGTCATCTAGATTGGAGTGTCATTCAAAAGATTGTAATAAAGATATTTTTTATATATTTAGAATGAGATAAAGTCGTATAAATAAAGATTGTTGGTAATAAATTAAACAAAAGAAATTGGGCATTAATGATCTAATATACAACCACGTTCAAGACGATATGGTGTGACATGGAAAGAATTGGAACTGGTGTTGCGTATTATATTGTGTCCCTTCTTAATATAGCATATATGGCTCGATAGCTCGCCACTTCTGCAGCGTAGCATATAGAAGTTTTTCATGTAAATCTGGACCTGGAATAGGTACCTCTACTTGATTTCCTTTGTAATAGCATGCAGTGTGATCTTATCAATGTATGTGTGTAAGTAGGCTGTGTTAAGTGTAATGAAATATATTTTTGCGTGACTTTCTTTAGCTAGCAATTTCTAATATACCTGACAATTGACGGTAAGCCTAAACGTTGAAAGCGAATGAAATTATTACATATTAAACTCACCAACGGTAGATTCAACTTCAGATGGTTTTTCTGAACGAAATCAAAATAAAGTACAATAAGAATGTTGCTAAATTATTCGATAGGAAAATATATAATGTGTAAATGTTCGTTCATATGTCTTCTTAAGTAACAGACCACATATGATCTCTGTAAAATGCTCTTATTACACTGATACACTCATACGTTAACGTTACATATTCGGTCTGTAGTTGAATGGTGCATCATTATGTATTCAATACAGATTTATGATTATTTGATAAAACTCCGACGTTCACTAAACAAATTCAGAATTAATTCGCGAATTTAAGAGAAAACATTTATACAGGAAAATATACGGTCAGTATATATTGAATTTTAAGTAACTCTATGCCATAATATCAAATCTTCTTACCTATGCGAGTTTCGGTTTCTCTGATAATTTCTGTGAAATTCAAAACGAAAATCGTTAACTATGTCGTCGGCCATTTCGCAACAGTCAAGATTTTTAATGACGTTTGATACAATTAAATATTAGCAAGGAGGTGACGTACGAAAACGCGTAGATAAATATTTCTGATAAATTTGTAAATAATATAATTTAACATGAAAATGTTATGTAGAAATTCGGTAACTTCTATATAAAAGAAATCCGCAACAATAAGTTATTAACTGAGCGATTATTTTACTAGCACACCTCACTCAATATAATTAATAATGTTGTACTATAACTAGTAATAATAAGAGATTTGTTATATTAAAACAGTACCAAATTAGGAGACACTTACCAACTGTGGCTTCGGCCTCAGATGGTTGTTCTGAATAGGGAATGAAAGACAATATAATCAGCATTTCACCTCATACAGATATAATATACGTAGACATAGTTACGAAGATAACCAAACATTCATTCACAAATATACACATACCTATTTTAAAGTTATATGTCATAAAGTTTTGTAATAAAATGCAGGACAATATAGTATCTTAAATTCAACGCGACAATATATGTTCACTTCCATCATTTAGAAGGGAGGCAACAAAGAGAAACTTTTGGTAAAAGCGACGTCAAATTTGATACGTTACAAGCATATTTCAACTATACAAGATTCATTTCGATTAATACGCTACGCATTTCCAAACAAGTTATAGTGAGGTAGTTAAATAGAAAGCTAGATCTATCGAGATAATTTCGTAAACTGAAGTTCTCTCACCTTTAGGACGCTCGTCCTGTTGCACAACATCTGTGAAATAATTAAATGACATGTGAATTTCATGCTGAGAACTGATGAACACATCACTAATCTCTACCAATATATCAATCTTGTTTTGCAATTGCAAAGCGTTTCACCCACCGCTTTCCCATTGCATGATTCGCTTTATTCTTTCAGTACGATTTCATTGTATATATATATGAAGCGCAGAGAAAATATCTCGAAATGTTTAGTGCGATTATTAATTTACACGTTAGTGCGATGTGAATATATTTTCAGACGAGTTACTTTCTCTCAAATAAAGCTTCTCTGCAAATAATCATAGGCACTTCAATTTTAACATGATAAATTTACACAATACGTTTCAGATGTAGGAAGCGACTCGGTTTACAAGCTATTATATTGAAATGCAAATAAAGTATCACAGCATCTCAATCTTTTACATGCTATCGTTCGTCCATTACTAATTATCTTATTTCTTAATGAATATTTATTCCCTTTCAACAATATTTACGAAGACTTCTCTAAGGTAACTCAGCGACAAGCATAAGCAGGAAATCACGAAAATAATCTCTCACTCACCAACTGTAGACTCCACTTCAGAACGAGTTTCTAGAGAAAGGCAAACGTAAATATAAACCCTCAACACTTACATCACACTATTTATTATGACAGACAACTATTAAATATATTGAACTCGTATAGAATGAGTGGTTTTCAAATGATAAATTTACGAGTCTAATCCAGTTACCCCAATTCAAGGAAACACTTTACAAACTTATCGTCATACTTTAACAGAGTGGAAAATGCTTACACGAAAGTAATACTAATTGATTAGTTGGAGGAATTTTGCTTTCATTTTACTAAAGAATTAACGTCGAAATATATGTTACATATCTAGCTTATTGGTACACATCACGAGAAAAGTTTCTTCGGAAGCTTACCTGTGCGTGTTACTTTCTCCGTTACAACTTCTGTGAAATTAATGAAATATGTAATTAAATATTTGGAAAGATGATTTGAAGCAGAATGCATAGTTATATGGCGATTACATGGGGAATCATAGTAGCTAACTACGTCTTGTAGATCTCAAATTTTCTCAAAAGCACCCGTATTTTCAGTAATATATACATGTATGAATGTTTATATATATCTATATGCACACATATACACATACACACACAGACACTTACACACACACAGACACACAAACACACACATACACGCACATATATATATATATATATATGCAGTTTATTTTGTGCTTTGTTGCACTTTTCACCCTTTACACATCTTCCTTCTAATCACATGTGTAGACAATATGAGTTTGCTGCATCATACATGCGAAAAATCATTTCAGCTATATATAATCGCGATCTCCACGGACTTTTCCGCTTGATTTTTATATTTCAAATAATGTTTATTTACGTAACAAATACGATAAATTGGTAAGTTTAGGTAATTATGTAATTACAAATATATATAATTCGGTGTGTAAGTCAGGATATTAAATGGAAAAGTAACCTTACATACGAGTATGAAATTGTCTCTTGTCAAATGTCAGCATGTAAGCAAGCATGCAGTTGTGTTTGTCTGTGTGTTTAATCTACATATTAGTTTCTGTTTTCTTCTGCAGCTACTAATGTGTTTAACTACCACTTTGCTATACATCCTGCAAAGAATACATGTGTTGAACAGAAGCAATATGTCACACGTTCAATTTATATAAAAATACGTTTTCCTTACATTACGAAGAAATTCATTCTTTAAACACTTTACACGTGTGTAATCTATTCTCGAAAATTTCTTGCTTTTCCATTCGTTCACTGTTCTCTAATACTACTGGCTATTTTGAAATTCAGACGTTTGAACGACGATGAAAGAAAAGGAACAAATCAACTGTCACAACGAAGCGACGAAACATTTGACACCAACAACTGCTAAGTAGCACGTTTGAAATTCACAAAGCAAACACGAGTGTGGAGAAAGCGCAACGCAATGTGGAAAAAACACGGATATATTTCTGAATGTTCTGCATTTTAAACAATCTTAAACCATTAGTGCCCATGGTCCTTTTTTAACGACCAGAATGATAATCTAACATATTTCTGCAAAACCTGTATTCCTTTTAGATATCTTTAGTTCGTCATCTAGATTGGAGTGTCATTCAAAAGATTGTAATAAAGATATTTTTTATATATTTAGAATGAGATAAAGTCGTATAAATAAAGATTGTTGGTAATAAATTAAACAAAAGAAATTGGGCATTAATGGTCTAATATACAACCACGTTCTAGACGATATGGTGTGACATGGAAAGAATTGGAACTGGTGTTGCGTATTATATTGTGTCCCTTCTTAATATAGCATATATGGCTCGATAGCTCGCCACTTCTGCAGCGTAGCATATAGAAGTTTTTCATGTAAATCCGGACCTGGAATAGGTACCTCTATTTGATTTCCTTTGTAATAGCATGCAGTGTGATCTTATCAATGTATGTGTGTAAGTAGGCTGTGTTAAGTGTAATGAAATATATTTTTGCGTGACTTTCTTTAGCTAGCAATTTCTAATATACCTGACAATTGACGGTAAGCCTAAACGTTGAAAGCGAATGAAATTATTACATATTAAACTCACCAACGGTAGATTCAACTTCAGATGGTTTTTCTGAACGAAATCAAAATAAAGTACAATAAGAATGTTGCTAAATTATTCGATAGGAAAATATATAATGTGTAAATGTTCGTTCATATGTCTTCTTAAGTAACAGACCACATATGATCTCTGTAAAATGCTTTTATTACACTGATACATTCATACGTTAACGTTACATATTCGGTCTGTAGTTGAATGGAGCATCATTATGTATTCAATACAGATTTATGATTATTTGATAAAACTCCGACGTTCACTAAACAAATTCAGAATTAATTCGCGAATTTAAGAGAAAACATTTATACAGGAAAATATACGGTCAGTATATATTGAATTTTAAGTAACTCTATGCCATAATATCAAATCTTCTTACCTATGCGAGTTTCGGTTTCTCTGATAATTTCTGTGAAATTCAAAACGAAAATCGTTAACTATGTCGTCGGCCATTTCGCAACAGTCAAGATTTTTAATGACGTTTGATACAATTAAATATTAGCAAGGAGGTGACGGACGAAAACGCGTAGATAAATATTTCTGATAAATTTGTAAATAATATAATTTAACATGAAAATGTTATGTAGAAATTCGGTAACTTCTATATAAAAGAAATCCGCAACAATAAGTTATTAACTGAGCGATTATTTTACTAGCACACCTCACTCAATATAATTAATAATGTTGTACTATAACTAGTAATAATAAGAGATTTGTTATATTAAAACAGTACCAAATTAGGAGACACTTACCAACTGTGGCTTCGGCCTCAGATGGTTGTTCTGAATAGGGAATGAAAGACAATATAATCAGCATTTCACCTCATACAGATATAATATACGTAGACATAGTTACGAAGATAACCAAACATTCATTCACAAATATACACATACCTATTTTAAAGTTATATGTCATAAAGTTTTGTAATAAAATGCAGGACAATATAGTATCTTAAATTCAACGCGACAATATATGTTCACTTCCATCATTTAGAAGGGAGGCAACAAAGAGAAACTTTTGGTAAAAGCGACGTCAAATTTGATACGTTACAAACATATTTCAACTATACAAGATTCATTTCGATTAATACGCTACGCATTTCCAAACAAGTTATAGTGAGGTAGTTAAATAGAAAGCTAGATCTATCGAGATAATTTCGTAAACTGAAGTTCTCTCACCTTTAGGACGCTCGTCCTGTTGCACAACATCTGTGAAATAATTAAATGACATGTGAATTTCATGCTGAGAACTGATGAACACATCACTAATCTCTACCAATATATCAATCTTGTTTTGCAATTGCAAAGCGTTTCACCCACCGCTTTCCATTGCATGATTCGCTTTATTCTTTCAGTACGATTTCATTGTATATATATATGAAGCGCAGAGAAAATATCTCGAAATGTTTAGTGCGATTATTAATTTACACGTTAGTGCGATGTGAATATATTTTCAGACGAGTTACTTTCTCTCAAATAAAGCTTCTCTGCAAATAATCATAGGCACTTCAATTTTAACATGATAAATTTACACAATACGTTTCAGATGTAGGAAGCGACTCGGTTTACAAGCTATTATATTGAAATGCAAATAAAGTATCACAGCATCTCAATCTTTTACATGCTATCGTTCGTCCATTACTAATTATCTTATTTCTTAATGAATATTTATTCCCTTTCAACAATATTTACGAAGACTTCTCTAAGGTAACTCAGCGACAAGCATAAGCAGGAAATCACGAAAATAATCTCTCACTCACCAACTGTAGACTCCACTTCAGAACGAGTTTCTAGAGAAAGACAAACGTAAATATAAACCCTCAACACTTACATCACACTATTTATTATGACAGACAACTATTAAATATATTGAACTCGTATAGAATGAGTGGTTTTCAAATGATAAATTTACGAGTCTAATCCAGTTACCCCAATTCAAGGAAACACTTTACAAACTTATCGTCATACTTTAACAGAGTGGAAAATGCTTACACGAAAGTAATACTAATTGATTAGTTGGAGGAATTTTGCTTTCATTTTACTAAAGAATTAACGTCGAAATATATGTTACATATCTAGCTTATTGGTACACATCACGAGAAAAGTTTCTTCGGAAGCTTACCTGTGCGTGTTACTTTCTCCGTTACAACTTCTGTGAAATTAATGAAATATGTAATTAAATATTTGGAAAGATGATTTGAAGCAGAATGCATAGTTATATGGCGATTACATGGGGAATCATAGTAGCTAACTACGTCTTGTAGATCTCAAATTTTCTCAAAAGCACCCGTATTTTCAGTAATATATACATGTATGAATGTTTATATATATCTATATGCACACATATACACATACACACACAGACACTTACACACACACACAGACACACAAACACACACATACACGCACACATATATATATATATATGCAGTTTATTTTGTGCTTTGTTGCACTTTTCACCCTTTACACATCTTCCTTCTAATCACATGTGTAGACAATATGAGTTTGCTGCATCATACATGCGAAAAATCATTTCAGTTATATATAATCGCGATCTCCACGGACTTTTCCGCTTGATTTTTATATTTCAAATAATGTTTATTTACGTAACAAATACGATAAATTGGTAAGTTTAGGTAATTATGTAATTACAAATATATATAATTCGGTGTGTAAGTCAGGATATTAAATGGAAAAGTAACCTTACATACAAGTATGAAATTGTCTCTTGTCAAATGTCAGCATGTAAGCAAGCTTGCAGTTGTGTTTGTCTGTGTGTTTAATCTACATATTAGTTTCTGTTTTCTTCTGCAGCTACTAATGTGTTTAACTACCACTTTGCTATACATCCTGCAAAGAATACATGTGTTGAACGGAAGCAATATGTCACACGTTCAATTTATATAAAAATACGTTTTCCTTACATTACAAAGAAATTCATTCTTTAAACATTTTACACGTGTGTAATCTATTCTCGAAAATTTCTTGCTTTTCCGTTCGTTCACTGTTCTCTAATACTACTGGCTATTTTGAAATTCAGACGTTTGAACGACGATGAAAGAAAAGGAACAAATCAACTGTCACAACGAAGCGACGAAACATTTGACACCAACAACTGCTAAGTAGCACGTTTGAAATTCACAAAGCAAACACGAGTGTGGAGAAAGCGCAACGCAATGTGGAAAAAACACGGATATATTTCTGAATGTTCTGCATTTTAAACAATCTTAAACCATTAGTGCCCATGGTCCTTTTTTAACGACCAGAATGATAATCTAACATATTTCTGCAAAAGCTGTATTCCTTTTAGATATCTTTAGTTCGTCATCTAGATTGGAGTGTCATTCAAAAGATTGTAATAAAGATATTTTTTATATATTTAGAATGAGATAAAGTCGTATAAATAAAGATTGTTGGTAATAAATTAAACAAAAGAAATTGGGCATTAATGGTCTAATATACAACCACGTTCTAGACGATATGGTGTGACATGGAATGAATTGGAACTGGTGTTGAGTATTATATAGTGTCCCTTCTTAATATAGCATATATGGCTCGATAGCTCGCCACTTCTGCAGCGTAGCATATAGAAGTTTTTCATGTAAATCTGGACCTGGAATAGGTACCTCTATTTGATTTCCTTTGTAATAGCATGCAGTGTGATCTTATCAATGTATGTGTGTAAGTAGGCTGTGTTAAGTGTAATGAAATATATTTTTGCGTGACTTTCTTTGGCTAGCAATTTCTAATATACCTGACAATTGACGGTAAGCCTAAACGTTGAAAGCGAATGAAATTATTACATATTAAACTCACCAACGGTAGATTCAACTTCAGATGGTTTTTCTGAACGAAATCAAAATAAAGTACAATAAGAATGTTGCTAAATTATTCGATAGGAAAATATATAATGTGTAAATGTTCGTTCATATGTCTTCTTAAGTAACAGACGACATATGATCTCTGTAAAATGCTTTTATTACACTGATACACTCATACGTTAACGTTACATATTCGGTCTGTAGTTGAATGGAGCATCATTATGTATTCAATACAGATTTATGATTATTTAATAAAACTCCGACGTTCACTAAACAAATTCAGAATTAATTCGCGAATTTAAGAGAAAACATTTATACAGGAAAATATACGGTCAGTATATATTGAATTTTAAGTAACTCTCTGCCATAATATCAAATCTTCTTACCTATGCGAGTTTCGGTTTCTCTGATAATTTCTGTGAAATTCAAAACGAAAATCGTTAACTATGTCGTCGGCCATTTCGCAACAGTCAAGATTTTTAATGACGTTTGATACAATTAAATATTAGCAAGGAGGTGACGTACGAAAACGCGCAGATAAATATTTCTGATAAATTTGTAAATAATATAATTTAACATGAAAATGTTATGTAGAAATTCAGTAATTTCTATATAAAAGAAATCCGCGACAATAAGTTATTAACTGAGCGATTATTTTACTAGCACACCTCACTCAATATAATTAATAATGTAGTACTATAACTAGTAATCATAAGAGATCTGTTATATTAAAACAGTACCAAATTAGGAGACACTTACCAATTGTGGCTTCGGCCTCAGATGGTTGTTCTGAATAGGGAATGAAAGACAATATAATCAGCATTTCACCTCATACAGATATAATATACGAAGACATAGTTACGAAGATAACCAAACATTCATTCACAAATATACACATACCTATTTTAAAGTTATATGTCATAAAGCTTTGTAATAAAATGCAGGACAATATATTATCTTAAATTCAACGCGACAATATATGTTCACTTCCATCATTTAGAAGGGAGACAACAAAGAGAAACTTTTGGTAAAAGCGACGTCAAATTTGATACGTTACAAGCATATTTCAACTATACAAGATTCATTTCGATTAATACGCTACGCATTTCCAAACAAGTTATAGTGAGGTAGTTAAATAGAAAGCTAGATCTATCGAGATAAGTTCGTAAACTGAAGTTCTCTCACCTTTAGGACGCTCGTCCTGTTGCACAACATCTGTGAAATAATTAAATGACATGTGAATTTCATGCTGAGAACTGATGAACACATCACTAATCTCTACCAATATATCAATCTAGTTTTGCAATTGCAAAGCGTTTCACCCACCAATTTCCCATTGCATGATTCGCTTTATTCTTTCAGTACGATTTCATTGTATATATATATGAAGCGCAGACAAAATATCTCGAAATGTTTAGTGCGATTATTAATTTACACGTTAGTGCGATGTGAATATATTTTCAGACGAGTTACTTTCTTTAAAATAAAGTTTCTCTGCAAATAATCATAGTCACTTCAATTTTAACATCATAAATTTACACAATACGTTTCAGATGTAGGAAGCGACTCGGTTTACAAGCTATTATATTGAAATGCAAATAAAGTATCACAGCATCTCAATCTTTTACATGCTATCGTTCGTCCATTACTAATTATCTTATTTCTTAATGAATATTTATTCCCTTTCAACAATATTTACGAAGACTTCTCTAAGGTAACTCAGCGACAAGCATAAGCAGGAAATCACGAAAATAATCTCTCACTCACCAACTGTAGACTCCACTTCAGAACGAGTTTCTAGAGAAAGGCAAACGTAAATAGAAACCCTCAACACTTGCATCACACTATTTATTATGACAGACAACTATTAAATATATTGAACTCGTATAGAATGAGTGGTTTTCAAATGATAATTTTATGAGTCTAATCCAGTTACCCCAATTCAAGGAAACACTTTACAAACTTATCGTCATACTTTAACAGAGTGGAAAATGCTTACACGAAAGTAATACTAATTGATTAGTTGGAGGAATTTTGCTTTCATTTTACTAAAGAATTAACGTCGAAATATATGTTACGTATCTAGCTTATTGGTACACATCACGAGAAAAGTTTCTTCGGAAGCTTACCTGTGCGTGTTACTTTCTCCGTTACAACTTCTGTGAAATTAATGAAATATGTAATTAAATATTTGGAAAGATGATTTGAAGCAGAATGCATAGTTATATGGCGATTACATGGGGAATCATAGTAGCTAACTACGTCTTGTAGATCTCAAATTTTCTCAAAAGCACCCGTATTTTCAGTAATATATACATGTATGAAAGTTTATATATATCTATATGCACACATATACACATACACACACAGACACTTACACACACACACAGACACACAAACACACACATACACGCACACTCACACACATATATATATATGCAGTTTATTTTGTGCTTTGTTGCACTTTTCACCCTTTACACATCTTCCTTCTAATCACATGTGTAGACAATATGAGTTTGCTGCATCATACATGCGAAAAATCATTTCAGCTATATATAATCGCGATCTCCACGGACTTTTCCGCTTGATTTTTATATTTCAAATAATGTTTATTTACGTAACAAATACGATAAATTGGTAAGTTTAGGTAATTATGTAATTACAAATATATATAATTCGGTGTGTAAGTCAGGATATTAAATGGAAAAGTAACCTTACATACAAGTATGAAATTGTCTCTTGTCAAATGTCAGCATGTAAGCAAGCTTGCAGTTGTGTTTGTCTGTGTGTTTAATCTACATATTAGTTTCTGTTTTCTTCTGCAGCTACTAATGTGTTTAACTACCACTTTGCTATACATCCTGCAAAGAATACATGTGTTGAACGGAAGCAATATGTCACACGTTCAATTTATATAAAAATACGTTTTCCTTACATTACAAAGAAATTCATTCTTTAAACACTTTACACGTGTGTAATCTATTCTCGAAAATTTCTTGCTTTTCCGTTCGTTCACTGTTCTCTAATACTACTGGCTATTTTGAAATTCAGACGTTTGAACGACGATGAAAGAAAAGGAACAAATCAACTGTCACAACGAAGCGACGAAACATTTGACACCAACAACTGCTAAGTAGCACGTTTGAAATTCACAAAGCAAACACGAGTGTGGAGAAAGCGCAACGCAATGTGGAAAAAACACGGATATATTTCTGAATGTTCTGCATTTTAAACAATCTTAAACCATTAGTGCCCATGGTCCTTTTTTAACGACCAGAATGATAATCTAACATATTTCTGCAAAAGCTGTATTCCTTTTAGATATCTTTAGTTCGTCATCTAGATTGGAGTGTCATTCAAAAGATTGTAATAAAGATATTTTTTATATATTTAGAATGAGATAAAGTCGTATAAATAAAGATTGTTGGTAATAAATTAAACAAAAGAAATTGGGCATTAATGGTCTAATATACAACCACGTTCTAGACGATATGGTGTGACATGGAATGAATTGGAACTGGTGTTGAGTATTATATAGTGTCCCTTCTTAATATAGCATATATGGCTCGATAGCTCGCCACTTCTGCAGCGTAGCATATAGAAGTTTTTCATGTAAATCTGGACCTGGAATAGGTACCTCTATTTGATTTCCTTTGTAATAGCATGCAGTGTGATCTTATCAATGTATGTGTGTAAGTAGGCTGTGTTAAGTGTAATGAAATATATTTTTGCGTGACTTTCTTTGGCTAGCAATTTCTAATATACCTGACAATTGACGGTAAGCCTAAACGTTGAAAGCGAATGAAATTATTACATATTAAACTCACCAACGGTAGATTCAACTTCAGATGGTTTTTCTGAACGAAATCAAAATAAAGTACAATAAGAATGTTGCTAAATTATTCGATAGGAAAATATATAATGTGTAAATGTTCGTTCATATGTCTTCTTAAGTAACAGACCACATATGATCTCTGTAAAATGCTTTTATTACACTGATACACTCATACGTTAACGTTACATATTCGGTCTGTAGTTGAATGGAGCATCATTATGTATTCAATACAGATTTATGATTATTTAATAAAACTCCGACGTTCACTAAACAAATTCAGAATTAATTCGCGAATTTAAGAGAAAACATTTATACAGGAAAAATATACGGTCAGTATATATTGAATTTTAACTAACTCTCTGCCATAATATCAAATCTTCTTACCTATGCGAGTTTCGGTTTCTCTGATAATTTCTGTGAAATTCAAAACGAAAATCGTTAACTATGTCGTCGGCCATTTCGCAACAGTCAAGATTTTTAATGACGTTTGATACAATTAAATATTAGCAAGGAGGTGACGTACGAAAACGCGCAGATAAATATTTCTGATAAATTTGTAAATAATATAATTTAACATGAAAATGTTATGTAGAAATTCAGTAATTTCTATATAAAAGAAATCCGCGACAATAAGTTATTAACTGAGCGATTATTTTTCTAGCACACCTCACTCAATATAATTAATAATGTTGTACTATAACTAGTAATCATAAGAGATCTGTTATATTAAAACAGTACCAAATTAGGAGACACTTACCAACTGTGGCTTCGGCCTCAGATGGTTGTTCTGAATAGGGAATGAAAGACAATATAATCAGCATTTCACCTCATACAGATATAATATACGAAGACATAGTTACGAAGATAACCAAACATTCATTCACAAATATACACATACCTATTTTAAAGTTATATGTCATAAAGTTTTGTAATAAAATGCAGGACAATATATTATCTTAAATTCAACGCGACAATATATGTTCACTTCCATCATTTAGAAGGGAGACAACAAAGAGAAACTTTTGGTAAGAGCGACGTCAAATTTGATACGTTACAAGCATATTTCAACTATACAAGATTCATTTCGATTAATACGCTACGCATTTCCAAACAAGTTATAGTGAGGTAGTTAAATAGAAAGCTAGATCTATCGAGATAAGTTCGTAAACTGAAGTTCTCTCACCTTTAGGACGCTCGTCCTGTTGCACAACATCTGTGAAATAATTAAATGACATGTGAATTTCATGCTGAGAACTGATGAACACATCACTAATCTCTACCAATATATCAATCTAGTTTTGCAATTGCAAAGCGTTTCACCCACCGATTTCCCATTGCATGATTCGCTTTATTCTTTCAGTACGATTTCATTGTATATATATATGAAGCGCAGAGAAAATATCTCGAAATCTTTAGTGCGATTATTAATTTACACGTTAGTGCGATGTGAATATATTTTCAGACGAGTTACTTTCTTTAAAATAAAGTTTCTCTGCAAATAATCATAGGCACTTCAATTTTAACATGATAAATTTACACAATACGTTTCAGATGTAGGAAGCGACTCGGTTTACAAGCTATTATATTGAAATGCAAATAAAGTATCACAGCATCTCAATCTTTTACATGCTATCGTTCGTCCATTACTAATTGTCTTATTTCTTAATGAATATTTATTCCCTTTCAACAATATTTACGAAGACTTCTCTAAGGTAACTCAGCGACAAGCATAAGCAGGAAATCACGAAAATAATCTCTCACTCACCAACTGTAGACTCCACTTCAGAACGAGTTTCTAGAGAAAGGCAAACGTAAATATAAACCCTCAACACTTACATCACACTATTTATTATGACAGACAACTATTAAATATATTGAACTCGTATAGAATGAGTGGTTTTCAAATGATAAATTTACGAGTCTAATCCAGTTACCCCAATTCAAGGAAACACTTTACAAACTTATCGTCATACTTTAACAGAGTGGAAAATGCTTACACGAAAGTAATACTAATTGATTAGTTGGAGGAATTTTGCTTTCATTTTACTAAAGAATTAACGTCGAAATATATGTTACATATCTAGCTTATTGGTACACATCACGAGAAAAGTTTCTTCGGAAGCTTACCTGTGCGTGTTACTTTCTCCGTTACAACTTCTGTGAAATTAATGAAATATGTAATTAAATATTTGGAAAGATGATTTGAAGCAGAATGCATAGTTATATGGCGATTACATGGGGAATCATAGTAGCTAACTACGTCTTGTAGATCTCAAATTTTCTCAAAAGCACCCGTATTTTCAGTAATATATACATGTATGAATGTTTATATATATCTATATGCACACATATACACATACACACACAGACACTTACACACACACAGACACACAAACACACACATACACGCACACATATATATATATATATATGCAGTTTATTTTGTGCTTTGTTGCACTTTTCACCCTTTACACATCTTCCTTCTAATCACATGTGTAGACAATATGAGTTTGCTGCATCATACATGCGAAAAATCATTTCAGCTATATATAATCGCGATCTCCACGGACTTTTCCGCTTGATTTTTATATTTCAAATAATGTTTATTTACGTAACAAATACGATAAATTGGTAAGTTTAGGTAATTATGTAATTACAAATATATATAATTCGGTGTGTAAGTCAGGATATTAAATGGAAAAGTAACCTTACATACAAGTATGAAATTGTCTCTTGTCAAATGTCAGCATGTAAGCAAGCTTGCAGTTGTGTTTGTCTGTGTGTTTAATCTACATATTAGTTTCTGTTTTCTTCTGCAGCTACTAATGTGTTTAACTACCACTTTGCTATACATCCTGCAAAGAATACATGTGTTGAGCGGAAGCAATATGTCACACGTTCAATTTATATAAAAATACGTTTTCCTTACATTACAAAGAAATTCATTCTTTAAACACTTTACACGTGTGTAATCTATTCTCGAAAATTTCTTGCTTTTCCGTTCGTTCACTGTTCTCTAATACTACTGGCTATTTTGAAATTCAGACGTTTGAACGACGATGAAAGAAAAGGAACAAATCAACTGTCACAACGAAGCGACGAAACATTTGACACCAACAACTGCTAAGTAGCACGTTTGAAATACACAAAGCAAACACGAGTGTGGAGAAAGCGCAACGCAATGTGGAAAAAACACGGATATATTTCTGAATGTTCTGCATTTTAAACAATCTTAAACCATTAGTGCCCATGGTCCTTTTTTAACGACCAGAATGATAATCTAACATATTTCTGCAAAACCTGTATTCCTTTTAGATATCTTTAGTTCGTCATCTAGATTGGAGTGTCATTCAAAAGATTGTAATAAAGATATTTTTTATATATTTAGAATGAGATAAAGTCGTATAAATAAAGATTGTTGGTAATAAATTAAACAAAAGAAATTGGGCATTAATGGTCTAATATACAACCACGTTCTAGACGATATGGTGTGACATGGAATGAATTGGAACTGGTGTTGAGTATTATATAGTGTCCCTTCTTAATATAGCATATATGGCTCGATAGCTCGCCACTTCTGCAGCGTAGCATATAGAAGTTTTTCATGTAAATCTGGACCTGGAATAGGTACCTCTATTTGATTTCCTTTGTAATAGCATGCAGTGTGATCTTATCAATGTATGTGTGTAAGTAGGCTGTGTTAAGTGTAATGAAATATATTTTTGCGTGACTTTCTTTGGCTAGCAATTTCTAATATACCTGACAATTGACGGTAAGCCTAAACGTTGAAAGCGAATGAAATTATTACATATTAAACTCACCAACGGTAGATTCAACTTCAGATGGTTTTTCTGAACGAAATCAAAATAAAGTACAATAAGAATGTTGCTAAATTATTCGATAGGAAAATATATAATGTGTAAATGTTCGTTCATATGTCTTCTTAAGTAACAGACCACATATGATCTCTGTAAAATGCTTTTATTACACTGATACACTCATACGTTAACGTTACATATTCGGTCTGTAGTTGAATGGAGCATCATTATGTATTCAATACAGATTTATGATTATTTAATAAAACTCCGACGTTCACTAAACAAATTCAGAATTAATTCGCGAATTTAAGAGAAAACATTTATACAGGAAAATATACGATCAGTATATATTGAATTTTAAGTAACTCTCTGCCATAATATCAAATCTTCTTACCTATGCGAGTTTCGGTTTCTCTGATAATTTCTGTGAAATTCAAAACGAAAATCGTTAACTATGTCGTCGGCCATTTCGCAACAGTCAAGATTTTTAATGACGTTTGATACAATTAAATATTAGCAAGGAGGTGACGTACGAAAACGCGCAGATAAATATTTCTGATAAATTTGTAAATAATATAATTTAACATGAAAATGTTATGTAGAAATTCAGTAATTTCTATATAAAAGAAATCCGCGACAATAAGTTATTAACTGAGCGATTATTTTTCTAGCACACCTCACTCAATATAATTAATAATGTTGTACTATAACTAGTAATCATAAGAGATCTGTTATATTAAAACAGTACCAAATTAGGAGACACTTACCAACTGTGGCTTCGGCCTCAGATGGTTGTTCTGAATAGGGAATGAAAGACAATATAATCAGCATTTCACCTCATACAGATATAATATACGAAGACATAGTTACGAAGATAACCAAACATTCATTCACAAATATACACATACCTATTTTAAAGTTATATGTCATAAAGTTTTGTAATAAAATGCAGGACAATATATTATCTTAAATTCAACGCGACAATATATGTTCACTTCCATCATTTAGAAGGGAGGCAACAAAGAGAAACTTTTGGTAAGAGCGACGTCAAATTTGATACGTTACAAGCATATTTCAACTATACAAGATTCATTTCGATTAATACGCTACGCATTTCCAAACAAGTTATAGTGAGGTAGTTAAATAGAAAGCTAGATCTATCGAGATAAGTTCGTAAACTGAAGTTCTCTCACCTTTAGGACGCTCGTCCTGTTGCACAACATCTGTGAAATAATTAAATGACATGTGAATTTCATGCTGAGAACTGATGAACACATCACTAATCTCTACCAATATATCAATCTAGTTTTGCAATTGCAAAGCGTTTCACCCACCGATTTCCCATTGCATGATTCGCTTTATTCTTTCAGTACGATTTCATTGTATATATATATGAAGCGCAGAGAAAATATCTCGAAATCTTTAGTGCGATTATTAATTTACACGTTAGTGCGATGTGAATATATTTTCAGACGAGTTACTTTCTTTAAAATAAAGTTTCTCTGCAAATAATCATAGGCACTTCAATTTTAACATGATAAATTTACACAATACGTTTCAGATGTAGGAAGCGACTCGGTTTACAAGCTATTATATTGAAATGCAAATAAAGTATCACAGCATCTCAATCTTTTACATGCTATCGTTCGTCCATTACTAATTGTCTTATTTCTTAATGAATATTTATTCCCTTTCAACAATATTTACGAAGACTTCTCTAAGGTAACTCAGCGACAAGCATAAGCAGGAAATCACGAAAATAATCTCTCACTCACCAACTGTAGACTCCACTTCAGAACGAGTTTCTAGAGAAAGGCAAACGTAAATATAAACCCTCAACACTTACATCACACTATTTATTATGACAGACAACTATTAAATATATTGAACTCGTATAGAATGAGTGGTTTTCAAATGATAAATTTACGAGTCTAATCCAGTTACCCCAATTCAAGGAAACACTTTACAAACTTATCGTCATACTTTAACAGAGTGGAAAATGCTTACACGAAAGTAATACTAATTGATTAGTTGGAGGAATTTTGCTTTCATTTTACTAAAGAATTAACGTCGAAATATATGTTACATATCTAGCTTATTGGTACACATCACGAGAAAAGTTTCTTCGGAAGCTTACCTGTGCGTGTTACTTTCTCCGTTACAACTTCTGTGAAATTAATGAAATATGTAATTAAATATTTGGAAAGATGATTTGAAGCAGAATGCATAGTTATATGGCGATTACATGGGGAATCATAGTAGCTAACTACGTCTTGTAGATCTCAAATTTTCTCAAAAGCACCCGTATTTTCAGTAATATATACATGTATGAATGTTTATATATATCTATATGCACACATATACACATACACACACAGACACTTACACACACACAGACACACAAACACACACATACACGCACACATATATATATATATATATGCAGTTTATTTTGTGCTTTGTTGCACTTTTCACCCTTTACACATCTTCCTTCTAATCACATGTGTAGACAATATGAGTTTGCTGCATCATACATGCGAAAAATCATTTCAGCTATATATAATCGCGATCTCCACGGACTTTTCCGCTTGATTTTTATATTTCAAATAATGTTTATTTACGTAACAAATACGATAAATTGGTAAGTTTAGGTAATTATGTAATTACAAATATATATAATTCGGTGTGTAAGTCAGGATATTAAATGGAAAAGTAACCTTACATACAAGTATGAAATTGTCTCTTGTCAAATGTCAGCATGTAAGCAAGCTTGCAGTTGTGTTTGTCTGTGTGTTTAATCTACATATTAGTTTCTGTTTTCTTCTGCAGCTACTAATGTGTTTAACTACCACTTTGCTATACATCCTGCAAAGAATACATGTGTTGAGCGGAAGCAATATGTCACACGTTCAATTTATATAAAAATACGTTTTCCTTACATTACAAAGAAATTCATTCTTTAAACACTTTACACGTGTGTAATCTATTCTCGAAAATTTCTTGCTTTTCCGTTCGTTCACTGTTCTCTAATACTACTGGCTATTTTGAAATTCAGACGTTTGAACGACGATGAAAGAAAAGGAACAAATCAACTGTCACAACGAAGCGACGAAACATTTGACACCAACAACTGCTAAGTAGCACGTTTGAAATACACAAAGCAAACACGAGTGTGGAGAAAGCGCAACGCAATGTGGAAAAAACACGGATATATTTCTGAATGTTCTGCATTTTAAACAATCTTAAACCATTAGTGCCCATGGTCCTTTTTTAACGACCAGAATGATAATCTAACATATTTCTGCAAAAGCTGTATTCCTTTTAGATATCTTTAGTTCGTCATCTAGATTGGAGTGTCATTCAAAAGATTGTAATAAAGATATTTTTTATATATTTAGAATGAGATAAAGTCGTATAAATAAAGATTGTTGGTAATAAATTAAACAAAAGAAATTGGGCATTAATGGTCTAATATACAACCACGTTCTAGACGATATGGTGTGACATGGAATGAATTGGAACTGGTGTTGAGTATTATATAGTGTCCCTTCTTAATATAGCATATATGGCTCGATAGCTCGCCACTTCTGCAGCGTAGCATATAGAAGTTTTTCATGTAAATCTGGACCTGGAATAGGTACCTCTATTTGATTTCCTTTGTAATAGCATGCAGTGTGATCTTATCAATGTATGTGTGTAAGTAGGCTGTGTTAAGTGTAATGAAATATATTTTTGCGTGACTTTCTTTGGCTAGCAATTTCTAATATACCTGACAATTGACGGTAAGCCTAAACGTTGAAAGCGAATGAAATTATTACATATTAAACTCACCAACGGTAGATTCAACTTCAGATGGTTTTTCTGAACGAAATCAAAATAAAGTACAATAAGAATGTTGCTAAATTATTCGATAGGAAAATATATAATGTGTAAATGTTCGTTCATATGTCTTCTTAAGTAACAGACCACATATGATCTCTGTAAAATGCTTTTATTACACTGATACACTCATACGTTAACGTTACATATTCGGTCTGTAGTTGAATGGAGCATCATTATGTATTCAATACAGATTTATGATTATTTAATAAAACTCCGACGTTCACTAAACAAATTCAGAATTAATTCGCGAATTTAAGAGAAAACATTTATACAGGAAAATATACGATCAGTATATATTGAATTTTAAGTAACTCTCTGCCATAATATCAAATCTTCTTACCTATGCGAGTTTCGGTTTCTCTGATAATTTCTGTGAAATTCAAAACGAAAATCGTTAACTATGTCGTCGGCCATTTCGCAACAGTCAAGATTTTTAATGACGTTTGATACAATTAAATATTAGCAAGGAGGTGACGTACGAAAACGCGCAGATAAATATTTCTGATAAATTTGTAAATAATATAATTTAACATGAAAATGTTATGTAGAAATTCAGTAATTTCTATATAAAAGAAATCCGCGACAATAAGTTATTAACTGAGCGATTATTTTTCTAGCACACCTCACTCAATATAATTAATAATGTTGTACTATAACTAGTAATCATAAGAGATCTGTTATATTAAAACAGTACCAAATTAGGAGACACTTACCAACTGTGGCTTCGGCCTCAGATGGTTGTTCTGAATAGGGAATGAAAGACAATATAATCAGCATTTCACCTCATACAGATATAATATACGAAGACATAGTTACGAAGATAACCAAACATTCATTCACAAATATACACATACCTATTTTAAAGTTATATGTCATAAAGTTTTGTAATAAAATGCAGGACAATATATTATCTTAAATTCAACGCGACAATATATGTTCACTTCCATCATTTAGAAGGGAGGCAACAAAGAGAAACTTTTGGTAAGAGCGACGTCAAATTTGATACGTTACAAGCATATTTCAACTATACAAGATTCATTTCGATTAATACGCTACGCATTTCCAAACAAGTTATAGTGAGGTAGTTAAATAGAAAGCTAGATCTATCGAGATAAGTTCGTAAACTGAAGTTCTCTCACCTTTAGGACGCTCGTCCTGTTGCACAACATCTGTGAAATAATTAAATGACATGTGAATTTCATGCTGAGAACTGATGAACACATCACTAATCTCTACCAATATATCAATCTAGTTTTGCAATTGCAAAGCGTTTCACCCACCGATTTCCCATTGCATGATTCGCTTTATTCTTTCAGTACGATTTCATTGTATATATATATGAAGCGCAGAGAAAATATCTCGAAATCTTTAGTGCGATTATTAATTTACACGTTAGTGCGATGTGAATATATTTTCAGACGAGTTACTTTCTTTAAAATAAAGTTTCTCTGCAAATAATCATAGGCACTTCAATTTTAACATGATAAATTTACACAATACGTTTCAGATGTAGGAAGCGACTCGGTTTACAAGCTATTATATTGAAATGCAAATAAAGTATCACAGCATCTCAATCTTTTACATGCTATCGTTCGTCCATTACTAATTGTCTTATTTCTTAATGAATATTTATTCCCTTTCAACAATATTTCCGAAGACTTCTCTAAGGTAACTCAGCGACAAGCATAAGCAGGAAATCACGAAAATAATCTCTCACTCACCAACTGTAGACTCCACTTCAGAACGAGTTTCTAGAGAAAGGCAAACGTAAATATAAACCCTCAACACTTACATCACACTATTTATTATGACAGACAACTATTAAATATATTGAACTCGTATAGAATGAGTGGTTTTCAAATGATAAATTTACGAGTCTAATCCAGTTACCCCAATTCAAGGAAACACTTTACAAACTTATCGTCATACTTTAACAGAGTGGAAAATGCTTACACGAAAGTAATACTAATTGATTAGTTGGAGGAATTTTGCTTTCATTTTACTAAAGAATTAACGTCGAAATATATGTTACATATCTAGCTTATTGGTACACATCACGAGAAAAGTTTCTTCGGAAGCTTACCTGTGCGTGTTACTTTCTCCGTTACAACTTCTGTGAAATTAATGAAATATGTAATTAAATATTTGGAAAGATGATTTGAAGCAGAATGCATAGTTATATGGCGATTACATGGGGAATCATAGTAGCTAACTACGTCTTGTAGATCTCAAATTTTCTCAAAAGCACCCGTATTTTCAGTAATATATACATGTATGAATGTTTATATATATCTATATGCACACATATACACATACACACACAGACACTTACACACACACAGACACACAAACACACACATACACGCACACATATATATATATATATATGCAGTTTATTTTGTGCTTTGTTGCACTTTTCACCCTTTACACATCTTCCTTCTAATCACATGTGTAGACAATATGAGTTTGCTGCATCATACATGCGAAAAATCATTTCAGCTATATATAATCGCGATCTCCACGGACTTTTCCGCTTGATTTTTATATTTCAAATAATGTTTATTTACGTAACAAATACGATAAATTGGTAAGTTTAGGTAATTATGTAATTACAAATATATATAATTCGGTGTGTAAGTCAGGATATTAAATGGAAAAGTAACCTTACATACAAGTATGAAATTGTCTCTTGTCAAATGTCAGCATGTAAGCAAGCTTGCAGTTGTGTTTGTCTGTGTGTTTAATCTACATATTAGTTTCTGTTTTCTTCTGCAGCTACTAATGTGTTTAACTACCACTTTGCTATACATCCTGCAAAGAATACATGTGTTGAACGGAAGCAATATGTCACACGTTCAATTTATATAAAAATACGTTTTCCTTACATTACAAAGAAATTCATTCTTTAAACACTTTACACGTGTGTAATCTATTCTCGAAAATTTCTTGCTTTTCCGTTCGTTCACTGTTCTCTAATACTACTGGCTATTTTGAAATTCAGACGTTTGAACGACGATGAAAGAAAAGGAACAAATCAACTGTCACAACGAAGCGACGAAACATTTGACACCAACAACTGCTAAGTAGCACGTTTGAAATACACAAAGCAAACACGAGTGTGGAGAAAGCGCAACGCAATGTGGAAAAAACACGGATATATTTCTGAATGTTCTGCATTTTAAACAATCTTAAACCATTAGTGCCCATGGTCCTTTTTTAACGACCAGAATGATAATCTAACATATTTCTGCAAAAGCTGTATTCCTTTTAGATATCTTTAGTTCGTCATCTAGATTGGAGTGTCATTCAAAAGATTGTAATAAAGATATTTTTTATATATTTAGAATGAGATAAAGTCGTATAAATAAAGATTGTTGGTAATAAATTAAACAAAAGAAATTGGGCATTAATGGTCTAATATACAACCACGTTCTAGACGATATGGTGTGACATGGAATGAATTGGAACTGGTGTTGAGTATTATATAGTGTCCCTTCTTAATATAGCATATATGGCTCGATAGCTCGCCACTTCTGCAGCGTAGCATATAGAAGTTTTTCATGTAAATCTGGACCTGGAATAGGTACCTCTATTTGATTTCCTTTGTAATAGCATGCAGTGTGATCTTATCAATGTATGTGTGTAAGTAGGCTGTGTTAAGTGTAATGAAATATATTTTTGCGTGACTTTCTTTGGCTAGCAATTTCTAATATACCTGACAATTGACGGTAAGCCTAAACGTTGAAAGCGAATGAAATTATTACATATTAAACTCACCAACGGTAGATTCAACTTCAGATGGTTTTTCTGAACGAAATCAAAATAAAGTACAATAAGAATGTTGCTAAATTATTCGATAGGAAAATATATAATGTGTAAATGTTCGTTCATATGTCTTCTTAAGTAACAGACCACATATGATCTCTGTAAAATGCTTTTATTACACTGATACACTCATACGTTAACGTTACATATTCGGTCTGTAGTTGAATGGAGCATCATTATGTATTCAATACAGATTTATGATTATTTAATAAAACTCCGACGTTCACTAAACAAATTCAGAATTAATTCGCGAATTTAAGAGAAAACATTTATACAGGAAAATATACGATCAGTATATATTGAATTTTAAGTAACTCTCTGCCATAATATCAAATCTTCTTACCTATGCGAGTTTCGGTTTCTCTGATAATTTCTGTGAAATTCAAAACGAAAATCGTTAACTATGTCGTCGGCCATTTCGCAACAGTCAAGATTTTTAATGACGTTTGATACAATTAAATATTAGCAAGGAGGTGACGTACGAAAACGCGCAGATAAATATTTCTGATAAATTTGTAAATAATATAATTTAACATGAAAATGTTATGTAGAAATTCAGTAATTTCTATATAAAAGAAATCCGCGACAATAAGTTATTAACTGAGCGATTATTTTTCTAGCACACCTCACTCAATATAATTAATAATGTTGTACTATAACTAGTAATCATAAGAGATCTGTTATATTAAAACAGTACCAAATTAGGAGACACTTACCAACTGTGGCTTCGGCCTCAGATGGTTGTTCTGAATAGGGAATGAAAGACAATATAATCAGCATTTCACCTCATACAGATATAATATACGAAGACATAGTTACGAAGATAACCAAACATTCATTCACAAATATACACATACCTATTTTAAAGTTATATGTCATAAAGTTTTGTAATAAAATGCAGGACAATATATTATCTTAAATTCAACGCGACAATATATGTTCACTTCCATCATTTAGAAGGGAGGCAACAAAGAGAAACTTTTGGTAAAAGCGACGTCAAATTTGATACGTTACAAGCATCTTTCAACTATACAAGATTCATTTCGATTAATACGCTACGCATTTCCAAACAAGTTATAGTGAAGTAGTTAAATAGAAAGCTAGATCTATCGAGATAATTTCGTAAACTGAAGTTCTCTCACCTTTAGGACGCTCGTCCTGTTGCACAACATCTGTGAAATAATTAAATGACATGTGAATTTCATGCTGAGAACTGATGAACACATCACTAATCTCTACCAATATATCAATCTTGTTTTGCAATTGCAAAGCGTTTCACCCACCGATTTCCCATTGCATGATTCGCTTTATTCTTTCAGTACGATTTCATTGTATATATATATGAAGCGCAGAGAAAATATCTCGAAATGTTTAGTGCGATTATTAATTTACACGTTAGTGCGATGTGAATATATTTTCAGACGAGTTACTTTCTTTAAAATAAAGTTTCTCTGCAAATAATCATAGTCACTTCAATTTTAACATGATAAATTTACACAATACGTTTCAGATGTAGGAAGCGACTCGGTTTACAAGCTATTATATTGAAATGCAAATAAAGAATCACAGCATCTCAATCTTTTACATGCTATCGTTCGTCCATTACTAATTATCTTATTTCTTAATGAATATTTATTCCCTTTCAACAATATTTACGAAGACTTCTCTAAGGTAACTCAGCGACAAGCATAAGCAGGAAATCACGAAAATAATCTCTCACTCACCAACTGTAGACTCCACTTCAGAACGAGTTTCTAGAGAAAGGCAAACGTAAATAGAAACCCTCAACACTTGCATCACACTATTTATTATGACAGACAACTATTAAATATATTGAACTCGTATAGAATGAGTGGTTTTCAAATGATAATTTCATGAGTCTAATCCAGTTACCCCAATTCAAGGAAACACTTTACAAACTTATCGTCATACTTTAACAGAGTGGAAAATGTTTACACGAAAGTAATACTAATTGATTAGTTGGAGGAATTTTGCTTTCATTTTACTAAAGAATTAACGTCGAAATATATGTTACATATCTAGCTTATTGGTACACATCACGAGAAAAGTTTCTTCGGAAGCTTACCTGTGCGTGTTACTTTCTCCGTTACAACTTCTGTGAAATTAATGAAATATGTAATTAAATATTTGGAAAGATGATTTGAAGCAGAATGCATAGTTATATGGCGATTACATGGGGAATCATAGTAGCTAACTACGTCTTGTAGATCTCAAATTTTCTCAAAAGCACCCGTATTTTCAGTAATATATACATGTATGAATGTTTATATATATCTATATGCACACATATACACATACACACACAGACACTTACACACACACACAGACACACAAACACACACATACACGCACACTCACACACATATATATATATGCAGTTTATTTTGTGCTTTGTTGCACTTTTCACCCTTTACATATCTTCCTTCTAATCACATGTGTAGACAATATGAGTTTGCTGCATCATACATGCGAAAAATCATTTCAGCTATATATAATCGCGATCTCCACGGACTTTTCCGCTTGATTTTTATATTTCAAATAATGTTTATTTACGTAACAAATACGATAAATTGGTAAGTTTAGGTAATTATGTAATTACAAATATATATAATTCGGTGTGTAAGTCAGGATATTAAATGGAAAAGTAACCTTACATACGAGTATGAAATTGCCTCTTGTCAAATGTCAGCATGTAAGCAAGCATGCAGTTGTGTTTGTCTGTGTGTTTAATGTACATATTAGTTTCTGTTTTCTTCTGCAGCTACTAATGTGTTTAACTACCACTTTGCTATACATCCTGCAAAGAATACATGTGTTGAACGGAAGCAATATGTCACACGTTCAATTTATATAAAAATACGTTTTCCTTACATTACAAAGAAATTCATTCTTTAAACACTTTACACGTGTGTAATCTATTCTCGAAAATTTCTTGCTTTTCCGTTCGTTCACTGTTCTCTAATACTACTGGCTATTTTGAAATTCAGACGTTTGAACGACGATGAAAGAAAAGGAACAAATCAACTGTCACAACGAAGCGACGAAACATTTGACACCAACAACTGCTAAGTAGCACGTTTGAAATTCACAAAGCAAACACGAGTGTGGAGAAAGCGCAACGCAATGTGGAAAAAACACGGATATATTTCTGAATGTTCTGCATTTTAAACAATCTTAAACCATTAGTGCCCATGGTCCTTTTTTAACGACCAGAATGATAATCTAACATATTTCTGCAAAGCCTGTATTCCTTTTAGATATCTTTAGTTCGTCATCTAGATTGGAGTGTCATTCAAAAGATTGTAATAAAGATATTTTTTATATATTTAGAATGAGATAAAGTCGTATAAATAAAGATTGTTGGTAATAAATTAAACAAAAGAAATTGGGCATTAATGGTCTAATATACAACCACGTTCAAGACGATATGGTGTGACATGGGAAGAATTGGAACTGGTGTTGCGTATTATATTGTGTCCCTTCTTAATATAGCATATATGGCTCGATAGCTCGCCACTTCTGCAGCGTAGCATATAGAAGTTTTTCATGTAAATCTGGACCTGGAATAGGTACCTCTATTTGATTTCCTTTGTAATAGCATGCAGTGTGATCTTATCAATGTATGTGTGTAAGTAGGCTGTGTTAAGTGTAATGAAATATATTTTTGCGTGACTTTCTTTAGCTAGCAATTTCTAATATACCTGACATTTGACGGTAAGCCTAAACGTTGAAAGCGAATGAAATTATTACATATTAAACTCACCAACGGTAGATTCAACTTCAGATGGTTTTTCTGAACGAAATCAAAATAAAGTACAATAAGAATGTTGCTAAATTATTCGATAGGAAAATATATAATGTGTAAATGTTCGTTCATATGTCTTCTTAAGTAACAGACCACATATGATCTCTGTAAAATGCTTTTATTACACTGATACACTCATACGTTAACGTTACATATTCGGTCTGTAGTTGAATGGAGCATCATTATGTATTCAATACAGATTTATGATTATTTGATAAAACTCCGACGTTCACTAAACAAATTCAGAATTAATTCGCGAATTTAAGAGAAAACATTTATACAGGAAAATATACGGTCAGTATATATTGAATTTTAAGTAACTCTATGCCATAATATCAAACCTTCTTACCTATGCGAGTTTCGGTTTCTCTGATAATTTCTGTGAAATTCAAAACGAAAATCGTTAACTATGTCGTCGGCCATTTCGCAACAGTCAAGATTTTTAATGACGTTTGATACAATTAAATATTAGCAAGGAGGTGACGTACGAAAACGCGTAGATAAATATTTCTGATAAATTTGTAAATAATATAATTTAACATGAAAATGTTATGTAGAAATTCAGTAATTTCTATATAAAAGAAATCCGCAACAATAAGTTATTAACTGAGCGATTATTTTTCTAGCACACCTCACTCAATATAATTAATAATGTTGTACTATAACTAGTAATCATAAGAGATTTGTTATATTAAAACAGTACCAAATTAGGAGACACTTACCAACTGTGGCTTCGGCCTCAGATGGTTGTTCTGAATAGGGAATGAAAGACAATATAATCAGCATTTCACCTCATACAGATATAATATACGTAGACATAGTTACGAAGATAACCAAACATTCATTCACAAATATACACATACCTATTTTAAAGTTATATGTCATAAAGGTTTGTAATAAAATGCAGGACAATATATTATCTTAAATTCAATGCGACAATATATGTTCACTTCCATCATTTAGAAGGGAGGCAACAAAGAGAAACTTTTGGTAAAAGCGACGTCAAATTTGATACGTTACAAGCATATTTCAACTATACAAGATTCATTTCGATTAATACGCTACGCATTTCCAAACCAGTTATAGTGAGGTAGTTAAATAGAAAGCTAGATCTATCGAGATAATTTCGTAAACTGAAGTTCTCTCACCTTTAGGACGCTCGTCCTGTTGCACAACATCTGTGAAATAATTAAATGACATGTGAATTTCATGCTGAGAACTGATGAACACATCACTAATCTCTACCAATATATCAATCTTGTTTTGCAATTGCAAAGCGTTTCACCCACCGATTTCCCATTGCATGATTCGCTTTATTCTTTCAGTACGATTTCATTGTATATATATATGAAGCGCAGAGAAAATATCTCGAAATGTTTAGTGCGATTATTAATTTACACGTTAGTGCGATGTGAATATATTTTCAGACGAGTTACTTTCTTTAAAATAAAGTTTCTCTGCAAATAATCATAGTCACTTCAATTTTAACATGATAAATTTACACAATACGTTTCAGATGTAGGAAGCGACTCGGTTTACAAGCTATTATATTGAAATGCAAATAAAGAATCACAGCATCTCAATCTTTTACATGCTATCGTTCGTCCATTACTAATTATCTTATTTCTTAATGAATATTTATTCCCTTTCAACAATATTTACGAAGACTTCTCTAAGGTAACTCAGCGACAAGCATAAGCAGGAAATCACGAAAATAATCTCTCACTCACCAACTGTAGACTCCACTTCAGAACGAGTTTCTAGAGAAAGGCAAACGTAAATAGAAACCCTCAACACTTGCATCACACTATTTATTATGACAGACAACTATTAAATATATTGAACTCGTATAGAATGAGTGGTTTTCAAATGATAATTTTATGAGTCTAATCCAGTTACCCCAATTCAAGGAAACACTTTACAAACTTATCGTCATACTTTAACAGAGTGGAAAATGTTTACACGAAAGTAATACTAATTGATTAGTTGGAGGAATTTTGCTTTCATTTTACTAAAGAATTAACGTCGAAATATATGTTACATATCTAGCTTATTGGTACACATCACGAGAAAAGTTTCTTCGGAAGCTTACCTGTGCGTGTTACTTTCTCCGTTACAACTTCTGTGAAATTAATGAAATATGTAATTAAATATTTGGAAAGATGATTTGAAGCAGAATGCATAGTTATATGGCGATTACATGGGGAATCATAGTAGCTAACTACGTCTTGTAGATCTCAAATTTTCTCAAAAGCACCCGTATTTTCAGTAATATATACATGTATGAATGTTTATATATATCTATATGCACACATATACACATACACACACAGACACTTACACACACACACAGACACACAAACACACACATACACGCACACTCACACACATATATATATATGCAGTTTATTTTGTGCTTTGTTGCACTTTTCACCCTTTACACATCTTCCTTCTAATCACATGTGTAGACAATATGAGTTTGCTGCATCATACATGCGAAAAATCATTTCAGCTATATATAATCGCGATCTCCACGGACTTTTCCGCTTGATTTTTATATTTCAAATAATGTTTATTTACGTAACAAATACGATAAATTGGTAAGTTTAGGTAATTATGTAATTACAAATATATATAATTCGGTGTGTAAGTCAGGATATTAAATGGAAAAGTAACCTTACATACGAGTATGAAATTGTCTCTTGTCAAATGTCAGCATGTAAGCGAGCATGCAGTTGTGTTTGTCTGTGTGTTTAATGTACATATTAGTTTCTGTTTTCTTCTGCAGCTACTAATGTGTTTAACTACCACTTTGCTATAAATCCTGCAAAGAATACATGTGTTGAACGGAAGCAATATGTCACACGTTCAATTTATATAAAAATACGTTTTCCTTACATTACAAAGAAATTCATTCTTTAAACACTTTACACGTGTGTAATCTATTCTCGAAAATTTCTGGCTTTTCCGTTCGTTCACTGTTCTCTAATACTACTGGCTATTTTGAAATTCAGACGTTTGAACGACGATGAAAGAAAAGGAACAAATCAACTGTCACAACGAAGCGACGAAACATTTGACACCAACAACTGCTAAGTAGCACGTTTGAAATTCACAAAGCAAACACGAGTGTGGAGAAAGCGCAACGCAATGTGGAAAAAACACGGATATATTTCTGAATGTTCTGCATTTTAAACAATCTTAAACCATTAGTGCCCATGGTCCTTTTTTAACGACCAGAATGATAATCTAACATATTTCTGCAAAGCCTGTATTCCTCTTAGATATCTTTAGTTCGTCATCTAGATTGGAGTGTCATTCAAAAGATTGTAATAAAGATATTTTTTATATATTTAGAATGAGATAAAGTCGTATAAATAAAGATTGTTGGTAATAAATTAAACAATAGAAATTGGGCATTAATGGTCTAATATACAACCACGTTCAAGACGATATGGTGTGACATGGGAAGAATTGGAACTGGTGTTGCGTATTATATTGTGTCCCTTCTTAATATAGCATATATGGCTCGATAGCTCGCCACTTCTGCAGCGTAGCATATAGAAGTTTTTCATGTAAATCTGGACCTGGAATAGGTACCTCTATTTGATTTCCTTTGTAATAGCATGCAGTGTGATCTTATCAATGTATGTGTGTAAGTAGGCTGTGTTAAGTGAAATGAAATATATTTTTGCGTGACTTTCTTTAGCTAGCAATTTCTAATATACCTGACATTTGACGGTAAGCCTAAACGTTGAAAGCGAATGAAATTATTACATATTAAACTCACCAACGGTAGATTCAACTTCAGATGGTTTTTCTGAACGAAATCAAAATAAAGTACAATAAGAATGTTGCTAAATTATTCGATAGGAAAATATATAATGTGTAAATGTTCGTTCATATGTCTTCTTAAGTAACAGACCACATATGATCTCTGTAAAATGCTTTTATTACACTGATACACTCATACGTTAACGTTACATATTCGGTCTGTAGTTGAATGGAGCATCATTATGTATTCAATACAGATTTATGATTATTTGATAAAACTCCGACGTTCACTAAACAAATTCAGAATTAATTCGCGAATTTAAGAGAAAACATTTATACAGGAAAATATACGGTCAGTATATATTGAATTTTAAGTAACTCTATGCCATAATATCAAACCTTCTTACCTATGCGAGTTTCGGTTTCTCTGATAATTTCTGTGAAATTCAAAACGAAAATCGTTAACTATGTCGTCGGCCATTTCGCAACAGTCAAGATTTTTAATGACGTTTGATACAATTAAATATTAGCAAGGAGGTGACGTACGAAAACGCGTAGATAAATATTTCTGATAAATTTGTAAATAATATAATTTAACATGAAAATGTTATGTAGAAATTCGGTAATTTCTATATAAAAGAAATCCGCAACAATAAGTTATTAACTGAGCGATTATTTTTCTAGCACACCTCACTCAATATAATTAATAATGTTGTACTATAACTAGTAATCATAAGAGATTTGTTATATTAAAACAGTACCAAATTAGGAGACACTTACCAACTGTGGCTTCGGCCTCAGATGGTTGTTCTGAATAGGGAATGAAAGACAATATAATCAGCATTTCACCTCATACAGATATAATATACGTAGACATAGTTACGAAGATAACCAAACATTCATTCACAAATATACACATACCTATTTTAAAGTTATATGTCATAAAGTTTTGTAATAAAATGCAGGACAATATATTATCTTAAATTCAATGCGACAATATATGTTCACTTCGATCATTTAGAAGGGAGGCAACAAAGAGAAACTTTTGGTAAAAGCGACGTCAAATTTGATACGTTACAAGCATATTTCAACTATACAAGATTCATTTCGATTAATACGCTACGCATTTCCAAACCAGTTATAGTGAGGTAGTTAAATAGAAAGCTAGATCTATCGAGATAATTTCGTAAACTGAAGTTCTCTCACCTTTAGGACGCTCGTCCTGTTGCACAACATCTGTGAAATAATTAAATGACATGTGAATTTCATGCTGAGAACTGATGAACACATCACTAATCTCTACCAATATATCAATCTTGTTTTGCAATTGCAAAGCGTTTCACCCACCGATTTCCCATTGCATGATTCGCTTTATTCTTTCAGTACGATTTCATTGTATATATATATGAAGCGCAGAGAAAATATCTCGAAATGTTTAGTGCGATTATTAATTTACACGTTAGTGCGATGTGAATATATTTTCAGACGAGTTACTTTCTTTAAAATAAAGTTTCTCTGCAAATAATCATAGTCACTTCAATTTTAACATGATAAATTTACACAATACGTTTCAGATGTAGGAAGCGACTCGGTTTACAAGCTATTATATTGAAATGCAAATAAAGAATCACAGCATCTCAATCTTTTACATGCTATCGTTCGTCCATTACTAATTATCTTATTTCTTAATGAATATTTATTCCCTTTCAACAATATTTACGAAGACTTCTCTAAGGTAACTCAGCGACAAGCATAAGCAGGAAATCACGAAAATAATCTCTCACTCACCAACTGTAGACTCCACTTCAGAACGAGTTTCTAGAGAAAGGCAAACGTAAATAGAAACCCTCAACACTTGCATCACACTATTTATTATGACAGACAACTATTAAATATATTGAACTCGTATAGAATGAGTGGTTTTCAAATGATAATTTTATGAGTCTAATCCAGTTACCCCAATTCAAGGAAACACTTTACAAACTTATCGTCATACTTTAACAGAGTGGAAAATGTTTACACGAAAGTAATACTAATTGATTAGTTGGAGGAATTTTGCTTTCATTTTACTAAAGAATTAACGTCGAAATATATGTTACATATCTAGCTTATTGGTACACATCACGAGAAAAGTTTCTTCGGAAGCTTACCTGTGCGTGTTACTTTCTCCGTTACAACTTCTGTGAAATTAATGAAATATGTAATTAAATATTTGGAAAGATGATTTGAAGCAGAATGCATAGTTATATGGCGATTACATGGGGAATCATAGTAGCTAACTACGTCTTGTAGATCTCAAATTTTCTCAAAAGCACCCGTATTTTCAGTAATATATACATGTATGAATGTTTATATATATCTATATGCACACATATACACATACACACACAGACACTTACACACACACACAGACACACAAACACACACATACACGCACACTCACACACATATATATATATGCAGTTTATTTTGTGCTTTGTTGCACTTTTCACCCTTTACACATCTTCCTTCTAATCACATGTGTAGACAATATGAGTTTGCTGCATCATACATGCGAAAAATCATTTCAGCTATATATAATCGCGATCTCCACGGACTTTTCCGCTTGATTTTTATATTTCAAATAATGTTTATTTACGTAACAAATACGATAAATTGGTAAGTTTAGGTAATTATGTAATTACAAATATATATAATTCGGTGTGTAAGTCAGGATATTAAATGGAAAAGTAACCTTACATACGAGTATGAAATTGTCTCTTGTCAAATGTCAGCATGTAAGCGAGCATGCAGTTGTGTTTGTCTGTGTGTTTAATGTACATATTAGTTTCTGTTTTCTTCTGCAGCTACTAATGTGTTTAACTACCACTTTGCTATAAATCCTGCAAAGAATACATGTGTTGAACGGAAGCAATATGTCACACGTTCAATTTATATAAAAATACGTTTTCCTTACATTACAAAGAAATTCATTCTTTAAACACTTTACACGTGTGTAATCTATTCTCGAAAATTTCTGGCTTTTCCGTTCGTTCACTGTTCTCTAATACTACTGGCTATTTTGAAATTCAGACGTTTGAACGACGATGAAAGAAAAGGAACAAATCAACTGTCACAACGAAGCGACGAAACATTTGACACCAACAACTGCTAAGTAGCACGTTTGAAATTCACAAAGCAAACACGAGTGTGGAGAAAGCGCAACGCAATGTGGAAAAAACACGGATATATTTCTGAATGTTCTGCATTTTAAACAATCTTAAACCATTAGTGCCCATGGTCCTTTTTTAACGACCAGAATGATAATCTAACATATTTCTGCAAAGCCTGTATTCCTCTTAGATATCTTTAGTTCGTCATCTAGATTGGAGTGTCATTCAAAAGATTGTAATAAAGATATTTTTTATATATTTAGAATGAGATAAAGTCGTATAAATAAAGATTGTTGGTAATAAATTAAACAATAGAAATTGGGCATTAATGGTCTAATATACAACCACGTTCAAGACGATATGGTGTGACATGGGAAGAATTGGAACTGGTGTTGCGTATTATATTGTGTCCCTTCTTAATATAGCATATATGGCTCGATAGCTCGCCACTTCTGCAGCGTAGCATATAGAAGTTTTTCATGTAAATCTGGACCTGGAATAGGTACCTCTATTTGATTTCCTTTGTAATAGCATGCAGTGTGATCTTATCAATGTATGTGTGTAAGTAGGCTGTGTTAAGTGAAATGAAATATATTTTTGCGTGACTTTCTTTAGCTAGCAATTTCTAATATACCTGACATTTGACGGTAAGCCTAAACGTTGAAAGCGAATGAAATTATTACATATTAAACTCACCAACGGTAGATTCAACTTCAGATGGTTTTTCTGAACGAAATCAAAATAAAGTACAATAAGAATGTTGCTAAATTATTCGATAGGAAAATATATAATGTGTAAATGTTCGTTCATATGTCTTCTTAAGTAACAGACCACATATGATCTCTGTAAAATGCTTTTATTACACTGATACACTCATACGTTAACGTTACATATTCGGTCTGTAGTTGAATGGAGCATCATTATGTATTCAATACAGATTTATGATTATTTGATAAAACTCCGACGTTCACTAAACAAATTCAGAATTAATTCGCGAATTTAAGAGAAAACATTTATACAGGAAAATATACGGTCAGTATATATTGAATTTTAAGTAACTCTATGCCATAATATCAAACCTTCTTACCTATGCGAGTTTCGGTTTCTCTGATAATTTCTGTGAAATTCAAAACGAAAATCGTTAACTATGTCGTCGGCCATTTCGCAACAGTCAAGATTTTTAATGACGTTTGATACAATTAAATATTAGCAAGGAGGTGACGTACGAAAACGCGTAGATAAATATTTCTGATAAATTTGTAAATAATATAATTTAACATGAAAATGTTATGTAGAAATTCGGTAATTTCTATATAAAAGAAATCCGCAACAATAAGTTATTAACTGAGCGATTATTTTTCTAGCACACCTCACTCAATATAATTAATAATGTTGTACTATAACTAGTAATCATAAGAGATTTGTTATATTAAAACAGTACCAAATTAGGAGACACTTACCAACTGTGGCTTCGGCCTCAGATGGTTGTTCTGAATAGGGAATGAAAGACAATATAATCAGCATTTCACCTCATACAGATATAATATACGTAGACATAGTTACGAAGATAACCAAACATTCATTCACAAATATACACATACCTATTTTAAAGTTATATGTCATAAAGTTTTGTAATAAAATGCAGGACAATATATTATCTTAAATTCAATGCGACAATATATGTTCACTTCGATCATTTAGAAGGGAGGCAACAAAGAGAAACTTTTGGTAAAAGCGACGTCAAATTTGATACGTTACAAGCATATTTCAACTATACAAGATTCATTTCGATTAATACGCTACGCATTTCCAAACAAGTTATAGTGAAGTAGTTAAATAGAAAGCTAGATCTATCGAGATAATTTCGTAAACTGAAGTTCTCTCACCTTTAGGACGCTCGTCCTGTTGCACAACATCTGTGAAATAATTAAATGACATGTGAATTTCATGCTGAGAACTGATGAACACATCACTAATCTCTACCAATATATCAATCTTGTTTTGCAATTGCAAAGCGTTTCACCCACCGACTTCCCATTGCATGATTCGCTTTATTCTTTCAGTACGATTTCATTGTATATATATATGAAGCGCAGACAAAATATCTCGAAATGTTTAGTGCGATTATTAATTTACACGTTAGTGCGATGTGAATATATTTTCAGACGAGTTACTTTCTTTAAAATAAAGTTTCTCTGCAAATAATCATAGGCACTTCAATTTTAACATGATAAATTTACACAATACGTTTCAGATGTAGGAAGCGACTCGGTTTACAAGCTATTATATTGAAATGCAAATAAAGAATCACAGCATCTCAATCTTTTACATGCTATCGTTCGTCCATTACTAATTATCTTATTTCTTAATGAATATTTATTCCCTTTCAACAATATTTACGAAGACTTCTCTAAGGTAACTCAGCGACAAGCATAAGCAGGAAATCACGAAAATAATCTCTCACTCACCAACTGTAGACTCCACTTCAGAACGAGTTTCTAGAGAAAGGCAAACGTAAATATAAACCCTCAACACTTACATCACACTATTTATTATGACAGACAACTATTAAATATATTGAGGTCGTATAGAATGAGTGGTTTTCAAATGATAAATTTACGAGTCTAATCTAGTTACCCCAATTCAAGGAAACACTTTACAAACCTATCGTCATACTTTAACAGAGTGGAAAATGCTTACACGAAAGTAATACTAATTGATTAGTTGGAGGAATTTTGCTTTCATTTTACTAAAGAATTAACGTCGAAATATATGTTACATATCTAGCTTATTGGTACACATCACGAGAAAAGTTTCTTCGGAAGCTTACCTGTGCGTGTTACTTTCTCCGTTACAACTTCTGTGAAATTAATGAAATATGTAATTAATTATTTGGAAAGATGATTTGAAGCAGAATGCATAGTTATATGGCGATTACATGGGGAATCATAGTAGCTAACTACGTCTTGTAGATCTCAAATTTTCTCAAAAGCACCCGTATTTTCAGTAATATATACATGTATGAATGTTTATATATATCTATATGCACACATATACACATACACACACAGACACTTACACACACACACAGACACACAAACACACACATACACGCACACTCACACACATATATATATATACAGTTTATTTTGTGCTTTGTTGCACTTTTCACCCTTTACACATCTTCCTTCTAATCACATGTGTAGACAATATGAGTTTGCTGCATCATACATGCGAAAAATCATTTCAGCTATATATAATCGCGATCTCCACGGACTTTTCAGCTTGATTTTTATATTTCAAATAATGTTTATTTACGTAACAAATACGATAAATTGGTAAGTTTAGGTAATTATGTAATTACAAATATATATAATTCGGTGTGTAAGTCAGGATATTAAATGGAAAAGTAACCTTACATACGAGTATGAAATTGTCTCTTGTCAAATGTCAGCATGTAAGCGAGCATGCAGTTGTGTTTGTCTGTGTGTTTAATGTACATATTAGTTTCTGTTTTCTTCTGCAGCTACTAATGTGTTTAACTACCACTTTGCTATAAATCCTGCAAAGAATACATGTGTTGAACGGAAGCAATATGTCACACGTTCAATTTATATAAAAATACGTTTTCCTTACATTACAAAGAAATTCATTCTTTAAACACTTTACACGTGTGTAATCTATTCTCGAAAATTTCTTGCTTTTCCGTTCGTTCACTGTTCTCTAATACTACTGGCTATTTTGAAATTCAGACGTTTGAACGACGATGAAAGAAAAGGAACAAATCAACTGTCACAACGAAGCGACGAAACATTTGACACCAACAACTGCTAAGTAGCACGTTTGAAATTCACAAAGCAAACACGAGTGTGGAGAAAGCGCAACGCAATGTGGAAAAAACACGGATATATTTCTGAATGTTCTGCATTTTAAACAATCTTAAACCATTAGTGCCCATGGTCCTTTTTTAACGACCAGAATGATAATCTAACATATTTCTGCAAAGCCTGTATTCCTTTTAGATATCTTTAGTTCGTCATCTAGATTGGAGTGTCATTCAAAAGATTGTAATAAAGATATTTTTTATATATTTAGAATGAGATAAAGTCGTATAAATAAAGATTGTTGGTAATAAATTAAACAAAAGAAATTGGGCATTAATGGTCTAATATACAACCACGTTCAAGACGATATGGTGTGACATGGGAAGAATTGGAACTGGTGTTGCGTATTATATTGTGTCCCTTCTTAATATAGCATATATGGCTCGATAGCTCGCCACTTCTGCAGCGTAGCATATAGAAGTTTTTCATGTAAATCTGGACCTGGAATAGGTACCTCTATTTGATTTCCTTTGTAATAGCATGCAGTGTGATCTTATCAATGTATGTGTGTAAGTAGGCTGTGTTAAGTGTAATGAAATATATTTTTGCGTGACTTTCTTTAGCTAGCAATTTCTAATATACCTGACATTTGACGGTAAGCCTAAACGTTGAAAGCGAATGAAATTATTACATATTAAACTCACCAACGGCAGATTCAACTTCAGATGGTTTTTCTGAACGAAATCAAAATAAAGTACAATAAGAATGTTGCTAAATTATTCGATAGGAAAATATATAATGTGTAAATGTTCGTTCATATGTCTTCTTAAGTAACAGACCACATATGATCTCTGTAAAATGCTTTTATTACACTGATACACTCATACGTTAACGTTACATATTCGGTCTGTAGTTGAATGGAGCATCATTATGTATTCAATACAGATTTATGATTATTTGATAAAACTCCGACGTTCACTAAACAAATTCAGAATTAATTCGCGAATTTAAGAGAAAACATTTATACAGGAAAATATACGATCAGTATATATTGAATTTTAAGTAACTCTATGCCATAATATCAAACCTTCTTACCTATGCGAGTTTCGGTTTCTCTGATAATTTCTGTGAAATTCAAAACGAAAATCGTTAACTATGTCGTCGGCCATTTCGCAACAGTCAAGATTTTTAATGACGTTTGATACAATTAAATATTAGCAAGGAGGTGACGTACGAAAACGCGTAGATAAATATTTCTGATAAATTTGTAAATAATATAATTTAACATGAAAATGTTATGTAGAAATTCGGTAATTTCTATATAAAAGAAATCCGCAACAATAAGTTATTAACTGAGCGATTATTTTTCTAGCACACCTCACTCAATATAATTAATAATGTTGTACTATAACTAGTAATCATAAGAGATTTGTTATATTAAAACAGTACCAAATTAGGAGACACTTACCAACTGTGGCTTCGGCCTCAGATGGTTGTTCTGAATAGGGAATGAAAGACAATATAATCAGCATTTCACCTCATACAGATATAATATACGTAGACATAGTTACGAAGATAACCAAACATTCATTCACAAATATACACATACCTATTTTAAAGTTATATGTCATAAAGTTTTGTAATAAAATGCAGGACAATATATTATCTTAAATTCAATGCGACAATATATGTTCACTTCGATCATTTAGAAGGGAGGCAACAAAGAGAAACTTTTGGTAAAAGCGACGTCAAATTTGATACGTTACAAGCATATTTCAACTATACAAGATTCATTTCGATTAATACGCTACGCATTTCCAAACAAGTTATAGTGAGGTAGTTAAATAGAAAGCTAGATCTATCGAGATAATTTCGTAAACTGAAGTTCTCTCACCTTTAGGACGCTCGTCCTGTTGCACAACATCTGTGAAATAATTAAATGACATGTGAATTTCATGCTGAGAACTGATGAACACATCACTAATCTCTACCAATATATCAATCTTGTTTTGCAATTGCAAAGCGTTTCACCCACCGACTTCCCATTGCATGATTCGCTTTATTCTTTCAGTACGATTTCATTGTATATATATATGAAGCGCAGAGAAAATATCTCGAAATGTTTAGTGCGATTATTAATTTACACGTTAGTGCGATGTGAATATATTTTCAGACGAGTTACTTTCTTTAAAATAAAGTTTCTCTGCAAATAATCATAGGCACTTCAATTTTAACATGATAAATTTACACAATACGTTTCAGATGTAGGAAGCGACTCGGTTTACAAGCTATTATATTGAAATGCAAATAAAGTATCACAGCATCTCAATCTTTTACATGCTATCGTTCGTCCATTACTAATTATCTTATTTCTTAATGAATATTTATTCCCTTTCAACAATATTTACGAAGACTTCTCTAAGGTAACTCAGCGACAAGCATAAGCAGGAAATCACGAAAATAATCTCTCACTCACCAACTGTAGACTCCACTTCAGAACGAGTTTCTAGAGAAAGGCAAACGTAAATATAAACCCTCAACACTTACATCACACTATTTATTATGACAGACAACTATTAAATATATTGAGGTCGTATAGAATGAGTGGTTTTCAAATGATAAATTTACGAGTCTAATCTAGTTACCCCAATTCAAGGAAACACTTTACAAACCTATCGTCATACTTTAACAGAGTGGAAAATGCTTACACGAAAGTAATACTAATTGATTAGTTGGAGGAATTTTGCTTTCATTTTACTAAAGAATTAACGTCGAAATATATGTTACATATCTAGCTTATTGGTACACATCACGAGAAAAGTTTCTTCGGAAGCTTACCTGTGCGTGTTACTTTCTCCGTTACAACTTCTGTGAAATTAATGAAATATGTAATTAAATATTTGGAAAGATGATTTGAAGCAGAATGCATAGTTATATGGCGATTACATGGGGAATCATAGTAGCTAACTACGTCTTGTAGATCTCAAATTTTCTCAAAAGCACCCGTATTTTCAGTAATATATACATGTATGAATGTTTATATATATCTATATGCACACATATACACATACACACACAGACACTTACACACACACACAGACACACAAACACACACATACACGCACACTCACACACATATATATATATACAGTTTATTTTGTGCTTTGTTGCACTTTTCACCCTTTACACATCTTCCTTCTAATCACATGTGTAGACAATATGAGTTTGCTGCATCATACATGCGAAAAATCATTTCAGCTATATATAATCGCGATCTCCACGGACTTTTCCGCTTGATTTTTATATTTCAAATAATGTTTATTTACGTAACAAATACGATAAATTGGTAAGTTTAGGTAATTATGTAATTACAAATATATATAATTCGGTGTGTAAGTCAGGATATTAAATGGAAAAGTAACCTTACATACGAGTATGAAATTGTCTCTTGTCAAATGTCAGCATGTAAGCGAGCATGCAGTTGTGTTTGTCTGTGTGTTTAATGTACATATTAGTTTCTGTTTTCTTCTGCAGCTACTAATGTGTTTAACTACCACTTTGCTATAAATCCTGCAAAGAATACATGTGTTGAACGGAAGCAATATGTCACACGTTCAATTTATATAAAAATACGTTTTCCTTACATTACAAAGAAATTCATTCTTTAAACACTTTACACGTGTGTAATCTATTCTCGAAAATTTCTGGCTTTTCCGTTCGTTCACTGTTCTCTAATACTACTGGCTATTTTGAAATTCAGACGTTTGAACGACGATGAAAGAAAAGGAACAAATCAACTGTCACAACGAAGCGACGAAACATTTGACACCAACAACTGCTAAGTAGCACGTTTGAAATTCACAAAGCAAACACGAGTGTGGAGAAAGCGCAACGCAATGTGGAAAAAACACGGATATATTTCTGAATGTTCTGCATTTTAAACAATCTTAAACCATTAGTGCCCATGGTCCTTTTTTAACGACCAGAATGATAATCTAACATATTTCTGCAAAGCCTGTATTCCTTTTAGATATCTTTAGTTCGTCATCTAGATTGGAGTGTCATTCAAAAGATTGTAATAAAGATATTTTTTATATATTTAGAATGAGATAAAGTCGTATAAATAAAGATTGTTGGTAATAAATTAAACAAAAGAAATTGGGCATTAATGGTCTAATATACAACCACGTTCAAGACGATATGGTGTGACATGGGAAGAATTGGAACTGGTGTTGCGTATTATATTGTGTCCCTTCTTAATATAGCATATATGGCTCGATAGCTCGCCACTTCTGCAGCGTAGCATATAGAAGTTTTTCATGTAAATCTGGACCTGGAATAGGTACCTCTATTTGATTTCCTTTGTAATAGCATGCAGTGTGATCTTATCAATGTATGTGTGTAAGTAGGCTGTGTTAAGTGTAATGAAATATATTTTTGCGTGACTTTCTTTAGCTAGCAATTTCTAATATACCTGACATTTGACGGTAAGCCTAAACGTTGAAAGCGAATGAAATTATTACATATTAAACTCACCAACGGCAGATTCAACTTCAGATGGTTTTTCTGAACGAAATCAAAATAAAGTACAATAAGAATGCTGCTAAATTATTCGATAGGAAAATATATAATGTGTAAATGTTCGTTCATATGTCTTCTTAAGTAACAGACCACATATGATCTCTGTAAAATGCTTTTATTACACTGATACACTCATACGTTAACGTTACATATTCGGTCTGTAGTTGAATGGAGCATCATTATGTATTCAATACAGATTTATGATTATTTGATAAAACTCCGACGTTCACTAAACAAATTCAGAATTAATTCGCGAATTTAAGAGAAAACATTTATACAGGAAAATATACGGTCAGTATATATTGAATTTTAAGTAACTCTATGCCATAATATCAAACCTTCTTACCTATGCGAGTTTCGGTTTCTCTGATAATTTCTGTGAAATTCAAAACGTAAATCGTTAACTATGTCGTCGGCCATTTCGCAACAGTCAAGATTTTTAATGACGTTTGATACAATTAAATATTAGCAAGGAGGTGACGCACGAAAATGCGTAGATAAATATTTCTGATAAATTTGTAAATAATATAATTTAACATGAAAATGTTATGTAGAAATTCGGTAATTTCTATATAAAAGAAATCCGCAACAATAAGTTATTAATTGAGCGATTATTTTTCTATAGCACCTCACTCAATATAATTAATAATGATGTAATATAACTTGTAATCATAAGAGATTTGTTACATTAAAACGGTACCAAATTAGGAGACACTTACCAACTGTGGCTTCGGCCTCAGATGGTTGTTCTGAATAGGGAATGAAAGACAATATAGTCAGCATTTCACCTCATACAGATATAATATGCGTAGACATAGTTACGAAGATAACCAAACATTCATTCACAAATATATACATACCTATTTTAAAGTTATATGTCATAAAGTTTTGCAATAAAATGCAGGACAATATATTATCTTAAATTCAATGCGACAATATATGTTCACTTCCATCATTTAGAAAAGAGGCAACAAAGAGAAACAAAGCGAAGACAAATTTTATATATTACAAGCATATATCAACTATACTAGATTCATTTCGATTAACACATTACGCATTTCCAAACAAGTTATAGTGAGGTAGTTAAATAGAAAGCTAGATCTATCGAGATAATTTCGTAAACTGAAGTTCTCTCACCTTTAGGACGCTCGTCCTGTTGCACAACATCTGTGAAATAATTAAATGATATGTGAATTTCATGCTGAGAACTGATGAACACATCACTAATCTCTACCAATATATCAATCTTGTTTTGCAATTGCAAAGCTTTTCACCCACCCATTTCCCATTGCATGATTCGCTTTATTCTTTCAGTACGATTTCATTGTATATATATGAAGCGCGGAGAAAACGTATCGAAATATTTGCGATTATTAATTTACACGTTAGTGCGACGTGAATATATTTTCAGACGAGTTACTTTCTTTAAAATAAAGTTTCTCTGCAAATAATCATAGGCACTTCAATTTTAACATGATAAATTTACACAATACGTTTCAGATGTAGGAAGCGACTCGGTTTACAAACTATTATATTGAAATGCAAATAAAGTATCACAGCATCTCAATCTTTTACATGCTATCGTTCGTCCATTACTAATTATCTTATTTCTTAATGAATATTTATTCCCTTTCAACAATATTTACGAAGACTTCTCTAAGGTAACTCAGCGACAAGCATAAGCAGGAAATCACGAAAATAATCTCTCACTCACCAACTGTAGACTCCACTTCAGAACGAGTTTCTAGAGAAAGGCAAACGTAAATATAAACCCTCAACACTTACATCACACTATTTATTATGACAGACAACTATTAAATATATTGAACTCGTATAGAATGAGTGGCTTTCAAATGATGAATGTACTAAACTGTTCCAGTTACCCCAATTCAAGGAAACACTTTACAAACCTATCGTCATATTTAACAAAATCGAAAATGCTTTCATGAAAGAAATACTAATTGATTAGTCGGAGGAATTTTGCTTTCATTTTACTAAAGAATTAACGTTGAAATATATGTTACATATCTAGCTTATTGGTACACATCACGAGAAAAGATTCTTCGGCAGCTTACCTGTGCGTGTTACTTTCTCCGTTACAAATTCTGTGAAATTAACGAAATATGTAATTAAATATTTGGAAATATGCTTTAAAGTAGAATGCATAGTTATGTGGCGATTACATAGGGAATCATAGTAGCTAACTACGTCTTGTAGATCTCAAATTTTCTCAAAAGCACTCGTATTTTCAGTAATATATACATGTATGAATGTTTATATGTATATATACACATATCCATAAACAAACACACACACACACGTACATACATACACAAACACACACATACTTGTATTTCCGTTCGCTTACCGTTCTCTAATACTACCAGCTATTTTGAAATTCAGAATTTTGAACGACGATGAAGGAAAAAGTACAAATCAACTGTCACAACGAAGCGACGAAACATTTGACACCTACAACTGGTAAGTTGCACGTTTGAAATTCGCAAAGCAAACACGATTGTAGAGAAAGCGCAATATAATATGGAAAAAATGCGGATATATTTCTGCGTATTAAGCATTTTCAAGAATTTTAAACCATTAGCGCCCTTGGTCCGTTTTTAGGACCAGAAGGGTAATGAATCATGTTTCTGGAGCACCTGTATTTTTCTTAGATATCTTTAGTTCGTCATGTAGACAGGATTGTTATTCAAATATTGTAATAAAAATATTTTTTATATATTTAGAATGCGATAAAGTCGTATAAATAAAAATTGTTGTTAATGAATAAAACGAAAGAAATTGGGCAGTAATGGTTTAAAATACAAGCCATATTCAAGATGACATGGTGTGATATGTAAAGCTTTTGAACTGGGGTTGCGTATTATATTGTGTCCCTTCTGAATATAGTATTTATGACTCTATGGCTGGGCACTTTTGGAGAGTAGCATATGGAGATTTTTCATGTAAATGCGGAGCAGGAATCGGTGCTTGTATTTGATTTTCTCTGTAATTGCATGCAGTGTGTTCATGTCAATATGTAAAGCAATAAAATATATAAAAAAATTATATTAAAATATGTAAAAATATAAAAATATAAGTGTAAGAAATGAAATGATTTTTCGTGGACACAATATAAAATGCAGGTTCTATTTGTGATCTTGGGGTGTCTAAGCTGCTTTTCCAGATGTGCTGTCTTTCCATTTCACAAAGACAGCACTTTCTACTGCCGTTGGTGTAAGGCTTACACTTGGCTAAGATTTTCTAATGGATGTTATAGTTGATGCCTTTTACTTTTAAGGACGATATATGACTGGATAATTTGTTTGTTTTTCTGTGTTCCCAGTGTGCGAAGCTCAAGGTGTGATTGCTGATCCTGGCTTTGAAATTCCGCTTTGTGTGACCCACATATTTCTTTGACGAAACTATGCCCTTAGTGGTTGTAGAGTCTACGGTGGCTTCATAAATGATGGTCTCAGACATGCAAGCTCCATTTAGCGGGCATAAATTTTTATCCCTGCATGAACAGCTGGTTTCATTTTGTTGTTTTTGTGTGTTGTGTGCAATTATAATTTTAAAATTAGTAGTTGAGCTAAAACGTTATTAATTGACGTTTTATACTCTGGCCAACATGAGAAATATGTGAGCAATTACAAGACAACTCTTCAAATGTTTACATCGTATGCCTCTACTGCAGCATATATGCTAAGGAATTATTTCAGCTATCTTTAATCGTTATCTCCCTGGACTTTTCAGTATGATTTCTATATTTCAAATCATTTTTACTAACATAACAAATGCAACAAAATCATAAACTTATAAATATATAAAATTCGGCATGTAAATTAGTATATTAAACGAAAACTTTGCTGTTATATGGAGTATAAATAGCCTCATGTCCATTGTTAGTATTTAAGCAAGTGTGCATTTTTATCTGCTTGTGTTTTTGCATGTTGTGTGTATTAATATTTCTTTTTTAGTTCTACGTATGTGCAACTATCACTTTGCAATACATCACGCAAAGAATACATGTGTTAAACGGAAACGATGTGACACGTGAAATTTATATAAATGCAAATCTTTCTACCATTACAAACAAATTAATTCCTCAAACACTTTACTCCTGCATTGTTTTCATATTTCCATTGACGTTCTGACCCCTAATGCTACCGAATTTTTTAAATTCAAACTTTGAGATAACGATAAGCAGAAAGGAAAAAATATCCGTCACACCGAAACAAAGAAACATTTGACACCAACAACCGCTAATTAGCAAATTTAATGTGTCAGACATGCGGTTTTTAAGAGATTGTGCCTTGCCACATGAAAATTGTGCAAAATATTCGTACAAATTCTGCATTATTATGCATATCACTCTCACGCTGGTATATTTTGGAAATGCCTATAATTCAGGACATTGTTAAGTCTTCTCCCTCCCACATACACACGCACGCACACACACACACAGATATATATATATATAAGTATATATATATATATATCTGCGCAGTCTTCTTTATTGATATATTATCGTAACATATTACTCTGTACAGTGTAATGATATCTGTAATTTCAATGATACTACAAATCAGTGTTGATCAATTATGAATGTATATCTAAAACGATATTTCATCTAATACATCAATATCAATTTTACAATGTCTTATCGTTTCTTTCGTGCACCTTAAAATTCTAAATTGTGCAATTCTTTCAACATTAATTTTTCCTATCCCAGAGAAAATACACAAATTCTTATTCCCAATCTTATTAAATCATGCAATGCAATTTTTATATCTTTTGAAAAAGGCTAACTATATTTCAGTTAACAGCTAATCAACCATTAATGACGTAATGACAGTTTAAACTCTATAAATTTTAGATGCGTTTCCTGGCAAAACCATCGACAAATATCATTGTATTGCAATAAAGTAACCATCATTAAAATAAATCTATTACTCACTTTGATTATTATATCATTCAATTTATTTTGTACTTAGTCACTAATTGAAATGGTAAATTTGTTTAGGACAAACTTCCTCACATCATCAATAACGTAAAATGTTCATATTAAGTTTAACATTTTAACTAGATCCAGCAGTAGCAAGAAATCGTGAAATACTCTCTCACTCACCAAATTTAGATTCCACTTCAGAACGTGTTAGTAGTGAAATTCAAACATAAATATATATCCTCATCACTTACATCATACAGAACAGTGTGACAAACGGATTATATTTACATAGATGTGATTATTTGAGCGTGATTGTTTCAATGTATTTAATTTCGAAAAATATTATCTATAAAACCAGCAGAATACAAGTTGAAAAATTATAGTTTTTAGAATTGAAAATGTTTCAAAGGAAAATATAAAACGAGGAGACTTAGGAATTTGGGACTAAAGAAACATCGGGAAAAAAATTACTGATATACTTTTAGTCTTACTGAATGCACAGATGAATCCCTCTGTAGCTTACTTGTACGAGCTGCACTGACCATAGAAGAGGGCTTCTAGGTAAGTTAATGCCTTTCACGCGTAGCACATGGCCAACCCACCTCAGTTGCACTTTGATAAAGAAACTTTGCCTGCATTATCCCATCTTGCAAAAATCATCTGTTGAGGACGCGCGTGTTTGTAGCTGTATGACTTTATATTGTGTGTATTTTTCACTTTGAAGTACTATAGTATGTACCAGTATTTTCCACATATGCAGTGATAGGTACGGATCTGTGTCATGGAAGCAATAACTGACACCCTATATCTATATCAAAGTAAATATTCATTACATAGACAAAAACGTTTCATACAATAAATTTATATGCATATTTTTACTCACGTAATCTATATATATATATATATATATATATATATATATATATATATATATATATATATAATCCTTTGTCTCTTTATTTGTCTGTTCCCAATGCCTTCTCAAACGGCTTAACGAAATCAAATCAAATTTTACACGGTAGTACGATGAGACCACGTGAGTGTCAGGATGTCACTTTTGGTCTCCCAATGCATTCTCAAACACCTCAGCCAAATCAAATCAAATTATATACGGTAATACTATGAGACCGCGTGAGTGTCAACATGTAATTGGTTTGGGATTAAAACTATGCAACATTGTTCGGTATTACATGTCAAAAGTCAATTCATTGTCTCATTTATCGTTTAATTAGCAGTTCCATACATGTGTTTCTATTTCGTTCATTTGCTTATATTTCGTTAATGCATACAAAAATACAGACATACTGTATACATACCATGCGGTAAGCCATCTTGCTTTAATTTTTCAAGTAATTCATTACTACATATTCTCATGTGACTGTATAGGCCCACTTCATGTTTCTTATTTTACAGTCACGGCAGCAATTCAATGTCAGCCCTTCGCCTTCTGCAACATTTCAGCAGTTCACTTACACGTTGCTATCTCCCATTGCAGCCCATTTCCGGAACGTACTCATTTACGTACAATATCTCCATTACACTTCCGTTCATTTGACTGTCAACTATACGATGGGTCGTGTTAGACGCAGCGCTGACCGCCTCAAAGGTGGCTTCAAAAATTACATATCCCCACTCCTAATTTTCCATGATACGTTAGGGCCTGGAATCCGCCAAACGGACGTATTACATGTCGCTTAGTTGAATTAGTCCATCATTTACTCCACACATGTTTTGTTGTCAATGCTGCATTTTCCCGTATCACTTGTTTCAACATAACTGTAATGTATATATATATATATATATATATATATATATATATATATATATATATATATATATATATATATATATATATATATATACCATTTTAATCTCGAGAAACGCCGGGTATCTTTGCTAGTCATTAGTAATCTTATATAACTGATGTTGCAAAGTTGCAAATGCAATAAAACTATTATTTTCTGTAACAGAGAAACGATAATACTTCGGATACCAAGAACCGTTTATTAACAGATTAAGACATACTACGAATGAATTGAAAGTGCAATACCCTGTGATAATAAGGCAGAAGTAAGCAAAAAGTTTCAAATGTATATGCTTGAAGCCTGTAATGCATATTGCATTGGAGCAATTTATCAGCGTGCACTTTATGACTTGTTAGCTCATCACTTCTAGTCTGTGTAGAATGCACTCATTTTGTGTAAATTAGAATTTTATATCAGTCTTGCTTGTGTACGCTTTTGTGTCTGTGTGCGTATGGTTATATGCAGCACTGTGTGCATGGAAGCATGTGGAAATATAATCAGTGTAGGTTTTATGCATAAGTATTTTTGCATGACTGGGCATAGCATACTTTACCCGATAACTGACAATGAAGCCAAACATCGAAGCGAGTAGAAATTATAGCAAATTAGACTCACCCACAGTAGATTCAACTTCAGACGGTTTTCCTGAACAAATGTTAAAATACATTAGCTATAAGCAAGTTGTTCAACTATTCATGAATACACGTGATTCTATTCGATACATTTGCATAAAAATATACAGCTGTATGTATTTAAATTGTAATAACCCAAGTAGAATGTTAAATTATCAAACTGACATTAATATATTAACAATATATCTTCTTAGAAATATTAAATGGAGCGTTTTAGCTGTTAAAAATGATTACGTTTAATCAGAAAATTTTCGGAGTAATTCAGAAATATTTCCTAATTATATTTTCACATGAAAACCTTTGATATTATTCTTTAGAATGTACGAACAGTTTAATAAATATTGTAGAATATCTAGCGTTAAAATTTGTGGAGATTATATTGATATAGTAAATGCGCTTACCTATGCGAGATTCGGTTTCTTTAATAATTTCTGTGAAATTAACAAAGGAATCAATTAACTATTGCTTTCATTATTTCAAAAAACAAAAAAAAACAGTATCTTAAACTGTGTTGTACCAGATAATTTATGACTGAATCTACACGGAAATATTCATCAGTGTACGTTCACATGAATTTCTTAACATGGTTTTTATTATGGCAAGCATGTTGTAATATTATATATTACATATTATTTCATATTAAGGCAAACTAAAATTTTAGTACTCTTCGCAATATAACCAACAATTATTAAAATAAAAAGTAATTTTATTAGAATAATAATAATACTGATAACAGTTGCTCTGTTTTAAGGAGTCAGTTTAGGAGACACTTACCAACTGTGGCTTCAACTTCAGAAGGTTCTTCTGAATGTGAATAAATAAAAATGATGTTATTAGATTTTTACACCTCATAGAAATGAAAACAAAAATAAAAATATAGGAAGAGCACACTTCCTATATTTGCCTAAACTTTCATAGTTTTCGGGATATTATAGGATACAATGATCTGTCCTTAATCATTATTATGTTCACTGTTTTCAAATAAGTATGGTAGCTTAAGTATATATTCCAGTAACGTATTTATGTATCCTATTCCAGGAATGGCAACAAATTGATATAAATTGATTTTATGCTAGATACAATTTCGAATTAATATTTATATTTTGCAATAATAGTTGTGCATTCACATTTTATAAACTTTCATATGAATGAAAATTAAAAGAGTAATTTGAAAACAATTACAGAAGCAGTTTGTAATAAAAGTTCATATTTATTCTAGTATTATCGAAAATATAACCTTGCTCACCTCTGGGACGCTCCTCCTGGGTCACAATATCTGTGAAATTTATCAAATGAAATTGCGATTTATAAATACAATTGCAATTGTACATTTATAAATTTTACTGCTAAAATCGCTATTTCTGCTAGTATTTGAATATGAATTTAAAATATATTACTGTTTATAACTGTACGTATTGCTTTTGTGAGCAAGAATATTTCAATCAACTTGATTCAATATTATGTAGATTTCAAGCACAGGCACATTGTATTTATATATTAAAAAATTGATATCTAATTAAATTGCATTGTGATAAGTGCGTTTATAGTTAAACGATCGACACAAATTTTAATATATGCACTTGCTAATTCACAATACAAATGTTGTAAAGTACTAAAAAAAAACAAATACACAATATAAGAATTACGTGACTAGAACCACCCTAGTATAACACAGAAAAGCAACTAACGCAGTACGACATCCACAGCAACTTTTTCACAATATTGACGTTATATGATGTTAGTCCAAAATATACGGTATCTGACAAAAGGTATATATTTTGTAAATTGTCTACGAAATAGTTCACTAAAAATGCTTATACGTGTTTTTATTCATAAGTTATCGACTAAACTTTACAAGTTACTGTAACACATCATTCACCAATCAAAGAGTATATAACAGTCTTCAGAAAAGTATCCACACGAATGTTCAGTACATTTATTCTCTCTCTACAACGTAGGAACGACACGAAATTATACACAGATAAGCAGAAACAAAGAATTATTGTAACAATCTCTCACTCACCAACTGTAGATTCCACCTCAGAACGTGTTTCTAGAAGAAGGTGAACGTAAAAATATAAACCCATCAGTTTCATCATACAAGCAAACATTAAATATTTAGTGGATCGAATAGTAATTTTAGTTTACTCTTAGAAATCATTTACTTCCGAAATACAATGTTTTAAACTAGAAGATAAAAGTATTATAAAAATGAAAGTAAGATTCAAAAAACTTTCATAATTGGTGTACAAATTCAGACGTATGAAATTTAATATATTTCAAAACGAATATTGCAGAATTTTCGATTTAAAGTCATGTTGATACATTCACTATGAAAAAATTCTGTAGTAACTTACCTGTACGGGTTACTTTTTCCGTTACGACTTCTGTAGAATTAATGAAATAAATAAATGACTCAAGAGAAACGTATGAGGATGTATAATTACGTGGTTTCTATTACATACATATATTTGTGTATGTATATATATATGTGTGTGTGTGTGTGTGTGTGTGTGTGTGTGTGTGTGTGTGTGTGTATTTATGTACATGTATATACATGTATAAATATATATGCTCAACCAACAATATGTATGTATGTATAGATACACATATATATACTTATACGTATTATATATGTGAATTTATATGTGTGTGTGCATGCATGCATTTTTGTATGCATATGTGTATTTACTTTTGTATGTATGTGCGATTATAATTCACGTAAGTGCTCTTTATAAAGAAACGTTGGCAAATATGCCTTAGTGAAATGAAAAATGCTAATTAGATAGAGAAGCAAAACTAAGTCACCAGAATAATTTTCAGCGACACTCCAAATGACCGTGAAATATTTACAGGAATTAAGCGCTGGTTTCTATTAAGATTTTATTTCCATGCTTAGAGAAAATTTGATCTCTTTCAGTAAGTGGTATGCACAGCTATGTTCCAGTCTTTTTAGAACATTCAAGTTAGAATGATCAATTCACATCTTCTTTGGTGACTTGACTAAAGTTCTTCCATGTCGAAATATATTACGAAAATGTTTAGCCCTTATAATTTTTATAATCATAAAACGAAACTAAAAACTTTTAACTCAACTAGACCAGAACAATATATTTAGAAATTTGTTATCTATTGAATGACACATGCAAAACTTTTTATATGAAATTTGTGTTAATTGAAAAGGGAAAGCAAAAACAGAACGTTAATGTTTAGAAACTGAAAGTAGGTTTCTGCATTTATGATTGCATGAATTATTTAGTGTGTTTGATTCTGTTTGTGAGTGCGTCTTAGTGATTGTTGACAATTCTAAAGCAAATCGTGATTGGTGTCCCCTGTGCAATGAAACGATTGAATCCTTATATTTAAATCGAAGTAAATATTCATTCATTGCACTACAAATAATATCTTTCCTATCATTGATTAAAGAATATCGATTTTACTTCATAATTCAGGAGAAAGCCTCTGCTCTATAATGTTGAGCATACTTCAAAAATACACAGAAAAGGAAATGAGGCAATAATAAGCTCTAGCAGACAGAGACACCAACAAACAAAAGATATAAAATGACAGGAGCAAAAGGGAGTGCAAAGCGAACTGAAAAACAATATAAACACATCTTTGAAAAAGACGTTGTTAGTAGGTGTTTTATTGCTTAATTCACATTGACCTTTTTTTTCTATAAATAGCACATCTATTAAATGGCACATGCCCCTCTGATTTGAATGAATATTTGTCGCTACTGTGCGTGTATGTTCGTCTTTCTGAGAATTTCATGTTTCAGATTTTGTGCATAATCGCATATGAGAAAGATGCTTGCGTTAGCTATCAAGCCTATTATGTATTTGTGCACTACAAATATCTCACTTTTTATTTGCTGTAGCCCTCATATTGTCTGCAAAGCAAAGCATAGAAAGCCACTGGATTTATTGCAAATTAGACTCACCAACTGTAGATTCGACTTCAGACGGTTTTTCTGACGAAAATTAAAATCAATTATTAATTACCAGATTTTTCGATAAATTACTTGTTCATATTTGAGAAATTACGTTTATATCATACGCTTATGTAATTGTACTTTAACACATTCGTTACATTGATATTTTCACTTTACATCTTCTTACTCAATTTAAGTGAAACTTTTTTTGCTTCTGTTATTTACTCTTTTTAAAAATACTAATTAGATAGCCATTAAAGTAATTCAGAAACGGACAAAGTCAACATCCAATCACAAAAGCAACGAAAATTTTGGAAGAAAAAAATATAAATAATTCAGAAATGTATTTTCATAAATTTGCAAAACTCTATATTATTGATTAGAATATATGGACAATAAAATAGATACTCGAGAAGACATAATATTCATGGCCACTATATATTTAGTTTCCTGTATGATGTAATTGGTGAGGGTATATATTTACATTTGCCTTTCACTGGAAATAGTATCGGTACACTTTTTCAAATCATGTTTACAAAGCAAATTTTCGGTTAAAGCAAAAGATGTTTTAAAAAGTGTAGGTGGAATGGAAATTATTGTTTTATGAAAGATATTCTAAGTAGGAAATATTACATTTTTCAAATGAATATTGCTGAAGAATTAAGGATTTGACTTCATTCTAATGTATAGTGTGAGGAATAATTCTATACTAGCTTACCTGTATGAGTCACTTCCTCCGTTACGACCTCTGTGAAATTAATGAAACATATTTGTAAATATTTGAAAAGATACTTTGCATAACTACGTAGCGTTTATTTTAAAAAAAGTATTTGTACATATAACATTTTTCATTATCATTTTCCAGGCATAATATATATATAAATATATATATTTATCAATACATAAATACAAATCTGTAGCAGAGTCTATAATTGTGTTTATACTCGTCTTTGATCCCATGCATGTATATATATATATATATATATATATATATATATGCTTGGATGTTTGATTATAATTCACTCAGTGAGAATATTTACGTATGTAAATATTATGAGATGCCAACTGGTAACGCAGAACTGGCTCGTTTCGGCAGTTCTTAGCTAAACTCAACGAAAGCAGGAAATAATTTCAAGAAAAGAAGTTTCTCACAAATGCTAAACGATAACTGCGCACATGCTTCTGTCTTATTACACACCGCCACTTGCGTGCTCCTTGAGTAGTTCGCTACCGATACTTTAGCTTTGAGAACTTGACAGATGTATATTTCTTGCCACTGCTTGACACTCAATACATATATAAGATGGAAGTGGAAATAGCACAGAAGTAAGTCTATGACATTTCAATTTAAAGAGCAATTTAATAAAAAGTATTTTAAAAACTATATAAAGATAATATTACCGGTTTCGATGATAAATTTTTCAAATGATTCTCTAAATCATTTTTATTAAATTCCTTCTTAAATTGAAATGTCTTAGACTTCTGTGCTATTTCCACCTCCATCGCCTAGGTTGTGGCATATCATGATCAACTTTATCAAAAGCTTTTGCAAAGTCAAGGAATATTATGTCCATATTTGAGATGTCGAGTTGCAGTTGCTCCAACACCCAGTCATAGTTCTGTAGGAGCTGAATCAGGCAGCTCCTACCTGGCTGAAAAAAATGCTGGGTATCTCTCAGTAAGTGGTTTTCTTCAAGGAATGCGGTTAGTTTCCCTCTGACTATTTGTTCTATGGCTTTGCTGATGTGTGAAGTTAGAGAGATAGGCCTATAATTTTTGGCATATGTTCTGCTTCCTCCTTTATGGGTTGAGCATATTATCCCCTCCTTCAGTTTGCTTGGCAGCTTGCTATTTGCAAGAAAACGCTGGAAAAGAATCTGTGTTGGTTTCGCCAGGGCACATCTGCACGACTTGAAGAAGATTACTGGGAAACCATCAGGGCCAACAGCTGAGTTTGTGTCCACCTCATCTATAGCTAGTATTATATTTTCTTCACCAATGTCGATGTAATCCATCGTAACTGCCTCACTGGTTATAGGTGAGGCGGCAACGAATTCGACTGGTTGGTTCAATTGTCTGTGTTCCAACGGGATGGTAAAGACATTTTTGAACTGGTCATTCAGTACCTCACTGATCTTGGTTAGGTTATTTGTGAGTGAGCCATCCTTCTGGAATGGCTCAGCGTACTGAGGCTGTTTCTTTGACATAATGAAAGAAAGCCTTTGGATTTGACTTGATGTTTTTTTTTTATAACCCAGAATTCTTTGTCTGCTCTCTCCTTCACACCGGATTATTATTGCAGACTTTTTTTCAGTCTCCGTCAGTGTTGTCCTTAGGCAGAACCTTTCACTACTTCTGAGATGTAGGTTGATGCAATTTGCGACCTCCGTCCGTCTTCTCATAAGGGTCTTCCTCTCCCTTGGAATTTTGTTCCATTTTTTGTGTTGGCCTTGTGCTCTGGGACATATTTCTGGCATATGGTTTGCATAACAGACATGAAATATTCTAGTTTCATGCCATTGTCTGGTGTGGAGAGACATTTCGGCCAGTCCTGTCTGAAGATCTCCTTTTCGATCGATTTCCAGTCTGCTATGTGTAAGTTCAGGTTGGACAGATTTTGGTGTTTTCTTTAGGCTGTATGTCAATCGTTACTTTTGGTCAATACACAGACAACTCTATTATGTTGTGATCCGAAACGAATGTCGGCGTCACTTTCACAATATGAACGATGTCCATATATATATATATATATATATATATATATATATATATATATATATATATATATATTATAATAACAATAATAATAATGATAATAATATATGCATATATGGCTACAGGACGTCACCAATTGTGTAAACAGGATGAAATACGAAGACAAACGAGTTAAATACGTAAACAACGAGAGAAAAAGGAAAACAGGACAAATAAACAGAGAAACGACCCGTCATCAGTTGTCGGCTGTCTATCTACTCATTTCGAGCATTCAACGACAATATGAGTCTTCAAAGACAGTTTCTCCCATAAATTCTAAAATAAAATTTAGGATTTATGGTGGGTCAACGTTGGGAACAAAAACAGGACAGTGGAGACATACAAGGAAAGTGAACGGAAACAAACACGGAAGATCGTTAGACCAGAATGAGAGGAAAATAGTGAACGTTGGGAGAAATATTTTCTTTCGAAAGAGAAAACATAGAAGAGAGAGAAAAAACGTCCAGTTCTTTGAACGTCCGTACGTGCGTGTGCGTGTGCGTGTGCGTGTGCGTGTGCGGGCGCGCACGCACACACACACACACACACACACACACACAGCACTATTATATTTATTTGTAACAGACAAAGTTACTTTGGAATCCAGGTACTGAAAGTTAAAATACAAATTCTCGAATCAGAGTATAATGCGTGAACAGAAAGCGCAATGCCAAGTGAAAAATAATACCGACATATTTTTGCGGCATTCAGCATCATATAATGAAATCTGGCTTAATATGTTTCGTAAAATTCAGGCAATCGTTATGAAGGATTAATGCATTTTCCTGTTGAGCAAGACTTGTTGTTTCTCTGTAGTATATGATTTGTTGTTATTGTGTGAATGCTTTCATGTCTGTAATTCTCCATTTTGAATATGTCTGTGTGTTCTGTTTTAGCTATGAAATACATTAATTATTTGCGTCATTGTACATTTCATCCTGTATATCTGCTATCATCCACATTTGACAGTGAAGCCAAACATTAAAAGCAACAGAAATTATTGCAAATAAAACTCACCAACAGCAGATTCAACTTCAGATGGTGTTTCTGAGCGAAAATTGAAATAAACTACAATAAGCATGTTACTTCACACAAAGCCTCATAAATTTATCTGTATATATGTTTTTTTATGAGTATTATAATACATATTGCATTTGATATAAAGAGTAAATGAAGTTATCTAAAAATATGGTTTATATACAAGATACCAAACAAGGTTACAATCGACGTTTTTCTTCAGATAATACGTAAAATATGATAAATTTTCGAGAAAACGATTGTAAACTCTAAACGCATCTATGTCATTATGTGACGTTGCTTACGTATCAAAGATTTGATTTTGGTAGCAATTGCTATGAAATTTACGACGTAATCAATGTCACATTGTTTACTGCAATTCAGAAGCAGTATGATCCAGATGGCCCTTTAGCACTTAAATGCTATATAAAATTATGTTTAATTATGTTACAGTTATGTTGTTATACATCTTTAATACTGCATTTGTGTCTGTGTGTAACATTAGTCTAGTGCAATAATTATTGGTTACCATTTGCAGGAGTTCTAAGCTGTTGTTTAATATGAGTATTTGTTGTTATTTCATTAACCAAGTCTAAATTTATATAACGAAAGATCCTTAAGGAGGAGAACGTGTGTATCTAAGAAAAAAACCGCTATCATTAGTATCTTGTTGGTAGATACTCGTCAAAATTTTTCGTTCTTAACTGAATCATTGTCAAACACATTAACAGTTCTATTATTCATCCTGTAGTGTATTCTTTGAATTTGGGATCGATCCCACCGAACGAGAGCTTGTACACGAGTAAGTTTACATAATCTCAGGTTGATCAAAAACTTTTGGAATTTAGTAAACGGAAACTGTGAAATATGTCGCAATGTTCATTCTTGCTCTTGAGTGCTAAATTTAATTTGCCAACCGCTTTAATAACACAACAACTGCTTACAACAGATTTGAATCACAACGCAATCGAAACCTTTGCAAAGATTTGGACCTAGTTTAAGATAACACGTAAACTTCCTATTTTCATCCCTAGATTCGTAACAAATGGAAAAATGATAGGCACTTCTCGTTCATCCTTCAGTAAATTAGAAATATGTGTGTACATAAATGGATGTATGTATGTAAGTGTACATGTGTGTGTGTGTGTGTGTGTGTGTGTGTGTGTGTGTGTGTGTGTGTGTGTGTGTGTGTGTGTGTGTGTGGTAAACATTTTTCTTATATTCCCTCCTATTTAAATAATAGGATTTTTATTACAAGTACTACATTAAAAGAGGAAAGGGAGATCATTTTAAATTACACATTAAACGAAGACTTCTTCATTACAATTAAGAGGATAACAATAACCTTAGCAGAAACACAAAAATTGTCAAATATAAATCAATATAGCAACAACGGAAGCAAGAAACAAGAGAATAATGTCGACAGCAATTCTTTAGAATAAGTATTACATACAAATAATATGATATAGTTATATATATGTAGGAACTTGTTGATCTTATATAGAATCTAATTTTTTATATGCATAGTTCATAAAGCTAATATACATTAGCTGTTGACAGTATAATTAGTGCAAAAGCTATGTAACATATTTGGCCTGTTTTTAAATTATATGAAGGATATGCTACAAATGTTTAGAGGATATGGTGTAATGGCAACCTTAATCCTATAACTTTCGTGTTCAAAAAAAGTTCAAAAACTTTACAAATAATACGGAACATTGCAGTAACAAATATATTAAGCTGACAAACAAAGAGACGTTATACATTGGCCATAATTGCAATGAGGTAGAAGAATAAAACAAAAAGATGTAATCATGTTCCACTCGTTTAAAAATAAGCATAACAATTATAACATCATGTTGATTAATACACAAGAAGCGAAAATGTTACCTATAAACCAGACCACTGGAATTAAGCGCACTAGAAGAGTAGAATTATCTCGCATTTGTTATTTGCAATGCATTGCATCATATTTATAGAGGACTATGCACATTGATTAGCGCATTTATGTGTGCATAGTATAACAGGCAGATCTATATAATATAAATGCCTGAAATTATAAGTAATCCGCGTATTTAAATGCCTAAATTTTACATATAGGATAATGAAGTCAAACATAGAAAGCAACTGAGATTATTTCATATGCCACTCACCAAATGTGGATTCAACTTCAGATGGTTTTTCTGCACGAAATTAAAACAATATTCATTAACTGATATTGAAATATCATATAGGTACACACACACATACATGTACACGCGCTCACATATACACGCGTCGAAGACACACATTCAGTGTTTTTGCAATGCTATCTATATGAACGTATGTAAATACACATATATGCTGGTATATATGTATACCTATAAATACATATTAAAGAAATCAAATTAATGCAGCTGCGACAAAATTACAGATTTAATGCGAACAACGCATTATTTATACCATTGTGTTAGAAAATGAGATTCACACGAGCAAAATAAAAGTTTTGCCGCTGAGGTTGACGTAACTGTGAAAAGCATAGATGCATGTAGCGCACTTTTTATGGAAGATTTGGATGATATTTCGAGGAAGTTGAGCAAACACATAGTGAATCGCTCATTGCTTAATGTGTGCGTGTGTGTGTGTGTGTGTGTGTGTGTGTGTCTGTCTGTCTGTCTGTGTTTTTGTGTGCGCTCGCTTGTATGCTTTGCTCGATTAGGCGCAAGGCTAGAGTTACTGGGCTTGGAGTAAGTATTATGTAATCCTAAATCCTAGTCGTATATAAATTTAAAACCGTATTCTCGTTAATAGAAAGTCAAATCTTCAAGCTTCAATGAATAGATTTTATTCTGTACAACTTAAACAAATTACACACTGTCAACAATGAAAATATATCGAACTCATTTTATTAATCGCAACATTTCATACACTTATGACAACTTGTACATCATTGAATTATGAACTGTATACCTTGTAATTGATATTATAGAATATACTCGAAATTTAAGTTCACAATTTATAATTACTACAATATATAATCAAGTAAATATTAAATAGAAGATATTTAAGAAATCCTGTCAGAATTTGGAGTATCTATTGAAAATATTGCTTACCTCCACGAATAATGGTTTCCTTTATAATTTCTGTGAATTCAACCAAATTCATAATTAGCTTTTTAATTAACATATACTAATAATTAGTCAAATATATACACTATATTTACTTTACTGGCACAGTTATATTTCTGGGAGAATTAAACCTAATTTTCAGTTAGAAATAAAGAACAAATAACATATTTAATCAAAAGTTTAATCAAAAATGAATACTTCATAATAAGTGTTCCTTGTTCAAGTGTATTTTGTAGCAGATGTAAGGGAAAATATTAGCCGAAAAATCAAATATTAATCGTTCGCAATAATCAGTTTATAAGTAAACTCACCAATAGTTTCAGCATGCGGTCGATCTAGATGGAAATGAAAAACCGTTATATATATTTTTAAAATCTCTCAGCTGTATGCACAAGTTTCAACACTTAATATTTCAGTTAAAAGTGATATTCTATGGAACTTTGATTTCTTAAGATATCGCAAGACAAATAATAAGAACTGACATTATGGAAAGTGAAAAAAATAAGTCCATTATGCATATTTCGTAGAACAGTATGAAGGAACGAAACTTTGTATGAATGTTCTGATACTACTAATCAAAATACTAAGACTTATAAAATGCTTACTTTACTATCTAACGCAACAGTAAAATTCTGTACTTTACGTTTCAGAATATTCAAAAAACACGAATATAAACAGAATAAAACAATAATGATATCATCTCTCAGACAAATGAAGACATGTTATACACTAGTAGCCACAAGTTAGAAAAATACGAATTCTCCAAGCGGTATAAAATGTGTTAAGGCAAGGCTTGATGTAAATAATTTTCAAAGCATTGGTCAATGCATATTAGACTTTATATACATATATAAAGCATAAAATGTTAAAACATTTCACTTAAATTGGATATTCTAGGAAACTTTGCTTTCTTAAGATTATGGCAAGACAAATATATGGAACTGACAAAATGGAAAGTCAAAAATTAAGTTCATTGCGCAAATTTCGTAGAAATATGAAGGAACGAAACTTTAAATAGATGTGATATAATTATTCAAAATATTTATGATTTAGAAAGCTTCTTATGAATAAATGAAAAAACACGCTTGATATACATTCAAAGTCTCAATGATTTTAACGGCTGCTTACCTATCCAATATTCTGGTTCTGTTAGAGGTTCTGTTAAATTAACCAAATATTCGATTAAACGATTTGAAAATGGACCTTAAGTTAATATAGTACGGTTTGTAAATTTGAGATGCGTGATATTTGAAGCTTTGTCTAGTACAATACAGATTAGTATCAACTCAAATGAGTAAAGCCTACTTCTCTGCTTGTAAAAAGAATTGGCGTAAATATATCATTTTATAATGGACATTTTCCTTTTTCATATTAGAATTGTATAGGAATATGTAAAATATATTTCTAAACATATATTTTCACTTCTCAACTCAAAGATTCCTGTCTATAAAGTGCATCAGTTCAGTTCCCGCACTTAAGAATCAAATTTTTTCATCAACATTGTTTTTAAAATTCACAGTTTAGTTTTCGACCACATATATTTATAAATGAAAGAAAACTGATACCAATACAGTATATACCAATACAGTATATACCAATACAGTATATAGTTATTGGGCATCAGTTGATGATTGAGTTCATTGCTATTCTGACAAAATTGCTATCGATTATAGGTCAGGATTAATTGGTTTCCCTTATACCCTTGCAACCAGCCTGTAATATTTCTGATCTGGTACATATTCAACCATTTGACTCTCCTTGACGAGCGAAAAATCCGCTTAGACGGTGTTTCGGACACAGCTTCAAACATTCCACAAATATTTCCTAAGTGAGTAAAAAAGCTAAGTAGCAAATAAGTAAATCATCAACTGAGTCCCAATTTATGTATATGTGTGTGTGAATGTATGTGTTTGTAACTGTACATGTATATAGACACAGAGAGATCCTTCTTTATAGAAAGGTACATAACGTACACTCAATACTTAAAGACGCGTTAATGGAATTAACAACATTAGGAAAACTTTGTTAGCGTAAGCTGTTTACTTCTAGTCGCGCAAGCCACTCTATGAGACAGTATCATACTTTCGAAAGTGAAACATGTAGAGAAACATGAAGCAATCATTTGGTGAAACCCAGTTCCATTACTGTTATTACATATATATGTGTGTATCTGTGCGCACGTGTGTGTGTGTGTTTGAGTGAATGTGTGTGTGCGCATATTTGAATGAATGTGTGTGTGAGTGTCTGTGTGTGTGTGTGTGTGTGTGTGTATTAGAAAGTTTTAAGTCCAACAACGGCAAGATGGCGCAGAAGCAAACGCGATGCAGAAATTTAACGCGTCCACTAAAGGGGGTGGAGGAAGAAGAAGAAGAGAGAGGGGACGTTAATATATATAACAGTTACGGGGGAAATATCCTCACGAATATAACATGCAATTCCTCTCGCACTCTCTCATAAAAATTAAAGAAATGTTAATATACTACTTGAAAAAATCTCATTTCGAACATTGTTCTGTTCTGGAAATACATATTTTTTGATTAAAGCAACGTCTATTTCCAGTACAATGAATACATTGAAGAAAAGGAATATTCAAGATATAGTTAAAAGTAAAGATTATACCCCTAGACCAATAAGGGCCTAGTACAAAAAAAGCGAAGAATAGACAAAAAATATGCCATAAACAGTTACAGATGAGCGTCAGTATATTATTGATCAAATTATAAAATACTGAGCCTCACTGCATATTCATTATATTACAAAAACGTATTATATGCTATATTCTCAACGATGTAGTTAAGTAAAAATAAAGCATGTATAAGAGTTTTTATTAACACGTTACGAGGTGAACATTGGTATTTACTTGTAACACACATTTCATGAAGCGAACATATCTTTCAAACAATTTTGCTGCACATTCATTCTTTTCCAACAAAGTACTAGAAACTACACGAGAAAATAACGAGACATCTGAATGAAACCCAGCGACAAGCGGAAGCAAGACATCATTTGAGAATAATTTATGACTCACCAACTGAAGTTTCAACCTCAGGATGTGTTTCTAGTGAAAGATAAATATACAAACCAGTTATTTAAAGAATCCAAATAGTAAGACTCACAAACGTTGAATACACTGAGGTAGAACGGATTATTTATGTACCTTTTTGAAATAAAGCATTCTTTGAAATGTAATTTCGACCACCCGAAACGAGGAATATATTACAAATTAATTGAAATTTATTAGAAATGTATAGGTTCTCATAAAGGATATGTAAATGCAATAAGTGTCTAGATTTTATTTGTAATTTAACAAATAAACACACGTTTAAATAAATCTTTATTGGATACATACTGCAAGTATCAATTGTACAATATCTTACCTGTGCGAGTTACTTTCTCCGTTACAACTTCTGTGGAATTAACAAAGTATATAGTTAAATGCCTCAAAAAAAATTCTAGCAAAGTGCACAATTAACACACGTTTATATTATTCATATTGATTTGTATACTTATAGTACAAAGACGCACATTATTAAAACGATAATGAATATTAAAAGATATGTATATGTTTATGTCTGTAAGAATTGCTTTAAAAGGTATACAATTCTGGAATTCTCAGTCAATTCACGCGTTAATTCCGTTAATAGGAGCTATACGAAGATGTAGATGCCCAAATACATATATATTCGTGCGCACACACACACACACACACACACAGATAGACAGACAGACAAATATTTTGTATGGTAATCAAAATATTTGAAAAAAGCATTTAGTGGATCTTGCCAAGTCAGTTGAATAAACGCAGAAGTAATCAACTTTGTGTATGTGTGTGTGTGAGTGTGTGTTTTATGTATGTATGTACGTATGCATGTATGTACTCACATATATACATATGCTCGCACATACACACATATATATATATATCTATATATATATATATATATATATATATATATATATATATATATATATATATATATATATATATATACTGAAGTGTATGTGGAAATGCGGATATGTGCGTTCGTGTTCGTTCTGTTTTTATTGGATTTCACTACAGGAAAGGGTTGTGAATCTGACTTAATAGGCATTTGAAGACTGTGGGATTGACACGGGTAGCATTTCCTTTGAAATGTTACAAGTCAGAAACTGAAGGTCAAAAATACCGAATCACCAAATTCCAGAATGCTGTGGACGAAGAAATGTATACTGTAGTCTGTGAAAGGTCTGAGTAGTGGAAAAATATACGTGAAAAGAGGAGAAATAGTGAATGAATCGATATTGTCTCTATATGTGATATATTAGTCATATACGAGAAGCACTGAGTCCTGAGGTTGCAATGGATTAGTTAAAGAAACAATATAGCACATGTATGAAGTTGGATCGTATTGGTTAGCAGTCTAAGGTATTTGCATGCATAGCAGAAGCACCCTTCCAGATATGGGAGCTTACTATTTTGTGAAGCATAGTTATCTAAAGTTGGTTGGTTGGTTGGTATTTCTTCGAGAACGAACTATTTTCTCGATAAGAATAATAAGACTCGTCATTGTGATTCAGCCTTTGCTACGTGTGTGTATATATGAATACACACACTCGCACACATACACACGCATATATATATATATATATATATATATATATATATATATATATATACATATATATATATATATATATACATATATATATATATATATATACATATATATATATATATATACATATATATATATATATATATATATATGTATATATATATATATATATATGTATATATATGTATGTATGTATGTATGTATGTATGTATGTATGTATGTATCAGAAGAAGCATTCACTGCACTACGAACAATGTACTGTTCAAGGCATATTCCAGAAACACAAATATAAACAGAATAAAACAATAATGATATCATCTCTCGGACAAACGAAGACACGTTATACACTAGTAACCGCAAGTTAGAAAAGAACAGATTCTCCAAGGGGGGGTAAACTTCGTTAAGACAAGGCTTCAAGTAAATAATTTTAAAAGCATTGATCAAAATATATTAAACTTGGTATACATATATATAAAGCACAAAATCTTAAAATATTTTAATTCATCGCTGCGTATTATATTGGAGTGGAGGCGCAATGGCCCAGTGGTTAGGGCAGCGGACTCGCGATCATAGGATCGCGGTTTCGATTCCCAGACCGGGCGTTGTGAGTGTTTATAGAGCGAAAATACCTAACGCTCCACGAGGCTCCGGCAGGGGATGGTGACGAACCCTGCTGTACTCTTTCACCACAACTTTTTCTCACTCTTACTTCCTGTTTCTGTTGTACCTGTAATTCAAAGGATCAGCCTTGTCACACTGCGTCACGCTGAATATCCCCGAGAACTACGTTAAGGGTACACGTTTCTGTGGAGTGCTCAGCCACTTGCACGTTAATTTCACGAGCAGGCTGTTCCGTTGATCGAATCAACTGGAACCCTCGACGTCGTAAGCGACGGAGTGCCAACAATAATACTGGAGCTATTGTCGCTTTACGTATTTTGTTTCTATACGACATAATTAATGTAAAGTGTGTCTTTATTTTCTGAACATTTTCTTCTTAGTGTATATGCTTATGTGAGAATCTGCTTGAGTATGTATAGGCGCATGTGGAATTGTAGCATGTGACTTCACGGGAGAAAGAGGAAAGAGTGCACATGTCAATGCGTTTCTATGTATTTTGTTTTACACACCAAATATAATACACATTTGCGTAGTTAGAGAGCCCTTCGTATTTTATTTGCTATATCCGAAACACTTACTATGAAGCCAAACACTGAAAGCGAGCAATTTTTTACAAACTAGACTCACCAACTGTAGTTTCAACTTCTGACGGTTTTTCTGAACGAAAGTTAAAATAAAGTGAATTAATTACATAGCGCAATTATTTCACATACAAATATAAATTTGTGTTTATGTAAACACATTTTATGTATCTATATTAAAATACATTTATCGAATAGATAATTTCCTTTCTTTAATATTCGAGCTTCATTTAATTGATACATGTTTACGTATGTCATTCACACTTTTGTAAATATTGTTAATAAATTAGAATTAGAAATATTTCTTCGTAAGTTTTCATGAATACACAAAGATATCAATTTTAATGTTTATAATATAAAGTATTGTATATTATTGTAGAATAAACTTATATGAATTTTGATGAATATATGTATTTATTTTAAGAGTGCTTACCTATGCGAGATTCGGTTTCTGTAACAATTTCTGTGAAATTAACAATATAACAATTACCTAATGCCTTGATCAACTCGTAAAATCTACAAATTTTAAATAGTCTAGATGCAATAAAATGTGTCAATAAATCTACATGAAAATATTTATGGATACTGTTAGGATATTTAGGATAATATTTTAAAGTGTAACTCACTATGATTTTGATTTAATTATTTAATGAGATTAATGTTTATTATTTAATACAATTGTGAAGACATTCCGTAGAGCAGCTTGTGTCTTCGATGTACATCATTTGACGCTGTTTTGACTAGCTAAAAACTAGTACTAATGAGAGCTAGAGACTTAACCCTGCGATAACGTGGCCTCCTAATCAGGGAAAAGTATTGTATTCTCAGTCACTTACGAGGGGGTGGGTGAAAATTTTTGAGCCTTCAAGACCTTTGAACCTTGAAGTGTTGTACCTTCAGCAGAAGTCTTGTACCATGTTTTGTTTTTGTAAGGCTCAAGACTTTTCATACATCCCTCGTAGATGCCGAAGTAAGTTCCAAACTAATGGAAATGTAAAGTCTCGAAATACTATAGAGTTATTATATATATATATATATATCTTAAATTTAATATAATTAATATGCGTTACATATTTATTCGAATTAAGGCAAATTATACTGCTAACATGTATACTAGTAAAACTTATTATGGAACCATACCTTAATAGGAAATTAATAGTAACAAAAATATTCATATGTATGCTTTATGTTAAGAATAACTAATTAGAAAACACTCACCGACTGTGGTTTCGGCCTCAGAAGGTTGTTCTAAGATTTATATACAAGCAGAAAAAAAACAAATATTAAAAAAAAGGACTACCTTCTACACACATTATCATACATTTCGCGTTATTTTCCGCTTCTACACGATGCTCTTACGTAATCTATATATTTGCACAATCTTCTATTTGTAGGGAAGGTAAGAAACAAATTATAGTGAGTTATTAAATGGCCAGTAATTGTAATAAACTGATAAAAGTTTCTTTTAATCCACGATTTAATATTTTATGATATTATGCAGTAACAAATGTACGACAATATTTTGACGAGGTTAATGTGAAGGTACTTTGAATATTTTCAAATATATATATATATAGACGATTCTGGAAAGAATTACAAACACAGTATATAACATGTAATTTCAGTCTATTTGGTAATTTTTAAAGTAGATGAATGCTCACCTATCGGACGCTCGTCCTGTGTCACAATATCTGCGAAATTAATAAAATAATAGTGTAATTGTATCTGGCATTTGGGAAAATAAACCTACCAACGACATTAGAGCTAATATCTAAATGAGAACTCCGAAAATTATAGCGATTTTAACTTTATGTACATTGCGCGCAAATATAATCGATACATAGCACAGGTTCAAGATAAAAGCTACATGACATTCCAAAATAATTATTACACACGATAGTAATTATATTATCAATTATATAATTGCGGTAAAGTCATACATGCTGTTTCCGTCGCATATATACTGTATTATAATAGCATTTAGGGTAATATATCTCTACAAAATCGATATATGGATAAAATGACAAATGTGCTTTTTCGACTAATTTATCATATGAACATTAAGAATATCACCGGACTTATCGCATAGCCGTTGGATCCGCTTTTAAAGAAATTTGCAGCATATTTCTTCTTATTTACAAAAAAGCAAAATATAAGAAGAAATTACAGAACATGAAAACATTAAAATGAATCTCAGCAACAAACAGTAGCGATAAATTATCTCTCACTCACCAACACTAGATTCCACTTCCGACCGTGTTTCTAGAGAAAGATAAAGGTAAATATATACCTCAATCAGTTACCAAAAAAGATATTATCGCTGTCAAATACACTAATTAGTTTTATGACGAAGATTATATTTATGTGCTATCCTATTCATAAACACACACACACACATATATATATATATATATATATATATATATATATATATATATATATATATATATAGATATATATATATATATATATATATATATATATATATATATATATATATATATATATATATATATATATAGATATATATATATATAGATATATATATATATAGATATATATATATATAGATATATATATATATAGATATATATATATATATATATATAGATATATATATATATAGATATATATATATATATATATATATAGATATATATATATATATATATATATATAGATATATATATATATAGATATATATAGATATATATATATATAGATATATATAGATATATATATATATATATATATATATATATATATATACATGCATATGAACATACATATACACATAGATACATATATAAATGTATATGATATACATACATATATGTATGTAAGACTGGACGTCTTCCATTCTAATTAAACTTTAGCGGACTAAGTTCATCTACCATGGCACTAGAACTTTAATGATATAGAAAATTAGTACCTAAGCCATGTGCAGATGGAGTAAAATTAAACTATTTAATTACACAAATATAACAATTACAAATGAATGTTGCAGAAAAGTTTCAGATTTTAATACATTACCTGTTCGTGTTACTTTTTCTGTTACAATTTCTGTGGAATTAACAAAATATGTAGTTAAATATTTGAAAATTACTTTGTCTATACGTTTCTCTAATTATTTGGCGCATTGATTCTTAATTCGATATGTAGAATACGTAAATGCATATAAATTGGATATATATATACATACACACACACACACACACACATATATATATATATATATATATATATATATATATATATATATATATATATATATATATATATATATATGCAAATATACCTATATCTGATGCATATATCAGAAAAGCAAAACAGTTCTAGCTGAGATTTCGTGTAAATCTCCTTAAACTGTTGACTGTTGGTCACTTATTCAAGAGTAGACGTCTGTTCTACTGCATAACGAAGAGTTTTACTATTATGAAATAGCAGCATGAAACGAATGTCACATCTCAAAGAATATATCGCAAAACAACACCTGAATGCGTTTTTAGGTAAAAACTGAAATTATTGGTACTATAAAATATATTCACAAGGTAAAATTCCCTGGAAATAGTTATTATCCTAAGATCTTTCTCTGCTTTCTCTCGATTGCTAAACTACAAGTGCTCTATGAAGTAAAAAAAAAATAACACATTCCATGTATTTTGTCCTGGCTGTAATTATTTCCATAAGTACTGAAATGCCTTACTTCAAAAATGCGTAATTAATAATTCACATGTTATATCAAGTTGACGATTTTTAAAAAGAATGAAATAGTACTAAACATAATTACTACCGACTAGATATTTTAGGAACTTCGTAATAACTAAGCAAAAGAAGTAATGAAATTGTGAGAATTTTGTGCATTTTTCTTTTTTTTTTTTGTTGTTGATATAATTCCCTGAATTTAAATTTCTAATCCCGTAAATTATTATTAAAAATTATCTCACTTGGGAAACCTGCGACCACAGAAGGAAACACATGAGTAAGAAGAGCATAAATTTTGGAGATTTACCAAGTTTGTGCATTGCGAAGTTTGATGAAGATACGGTAGAAATCCGCATTAATTACTACTAACAGAAGTGGATGTAAAAATGATTCAGTTAAGTTTGTCATGCTCATTTTTCCATGAGCTCAGAAAGAGATTTGGGGTTGTGCAGTACACGGAGTCACTTTCATGATTCAAATGGTGAGGCCTAGTATTTGGAGCAACTTCGAGGGTTCTAGTTACGTTCTTTTTTAAGAGATGGATATTTTCTTGATAGGTACAGTGCTTTACAGTGATAGGTATAGCGGTACCTTTGCGATGCTAAACGAGACGAAATTTGCATACCACTGTTAGAGGATGTTTTTGAAGTAATTATTCTTGGAATCAGCACATGTTTCACGTGATTTGTCTAGGTTTTATGTGAATGAAGGTTGATGCAGAAGGTTAGGAAATAATGAAGTGTGGTATTATACACATAAGAGAGGTTGCTGCCGGAATAAAAAAAGTACATCTATGGGATGTAAAATGAGTAATGTAAGAGCAAATTCCTAGGGCACCATTGAATATGAATCAGAGAGAATTGTATAAGTATATACCGCGATATGTCGATCTAACCGAGGAGCCACCTATTGAAAACACGAGAAACTAATGTGCCTCGTATACAGTACTTTAGACAACAGAATCGCGAGTCAAACGTAGTTGAATGCATGGAGGTGCGTGTTTATGTATGTATGCGTATAAGTGTAAGTGTGGGTGCATGTTTCTGCTGATGGATGTGTGTGCTTTGTTACTGCAAGAAATTGATACTGACATAATAATTCAGGATTAAAGTGAGACTACATAAAAATCACAACTGATTCGCTACATATATAATCGAGCAAAATATTCATTAGAATTTAGACAATATCTTGCACCATTCATTTTAAAGATGTATTTTACAACCTAGTTCAGGGGTAGTCTTCGGTTATTTCAAAAATATAAATGAAAAGGAAATAAAGCAAAAATGTAATTATGAAAAGCAGACAAACGAAGTAATTGACACCAGATATAAGTTAGAAATGTACGAATTTTTCAAGGAAAATAAATTTCTTGAAGAAAAAGCGCAAAGCAAATTAAAAATTATGCATACGTAGCCATTTTTGAAGTCAGAATTACTAAACGTCATGTTGTCAATATAAAATTGACTTAATATACAGATATGTTCTAAACGTTACATAATATTCAGTTCAACATTGCTTAGCACAGTCGGGCCGTTGTAACTCCATAGTTTATATTTCTAATATTCCCTATATTTATTCCTTATATGAACAGGGAAGTCAAACACTGAAAGCGTGCAAAATTATTCCTAAGTAGACTCACCAACTGTAGATTCAATTTCAGATGTTTTTTCTGAATGAAACAAAATACAGTACAATGAGAAAGTTGCAGAAATAGTTCATACATAAACACAGATTTGTGTCTAAAATTGTTGAAAAAGTTATGTATATAAATATAGTATCGTTATGTACATAAATATTGCATTTGTATTATGATACTCATAATAGCATTTGTTATCTTTACATCTAATATCATGGATTAATTGCATCAGTAATATTTCCTGGGTATATTTTCATATATTCAAAAGGAAACTATGTGCTTACCTATTCGAGATCCCGTTTCTTTAATAATTTCTGTGGAATTAACAACAGGATCAGTTAACTGTTGTCTTTATCAATTCGTAAACTAAATAAAACTTCCAATATTTATCACTGAATTTACACGGAAATATACGTCAGCAAACTTTCATGTTAATTACTGTACTCTTACATACCATGGAGAACATGATTTGATATTGAATATGTAATATGTATTCACATAAGATATAGCTTACATATTAGTTCGTAATTAGATAAATTATGCTATTAATCTTTATCCTAATGAAAGTAATAACAATAATTATATTGACATACTAATATAATTTTATAGAACCTAATTAGGAAACACTTACCAACTGTGGTTTCGACCTCAGAAGGTTGTTCTGAATATGGAATAAAAGATTATGATAATAGAGAACTTACGTCAAATAGAAACAGATGAAAAATATATATCTAAAAATATTTTGTGATTGCCTTGCCTACACTTCGAATTTTTACGAGCGCGTGTGTATTTATCTACACACACAAATACATGCATACATACATGTGTGTGTGTGTGTGTGTGTGTGTGTGTGTGTGTGTGTGTGTGTGTGTGTGTGTGTGCGTGTGCGTGTGCGTGTGTGCGTGTGTGCGTGTGTGTGTTTGAACATATATATATATATATATATATATATATGTTCAAATTATTAAGATTTATAGATGATGATTTTGAAAAAAATTACATATCCAAATTATATTAAGTTTCAGGCCTATTGCTATAATATCGCAATATCTGAGAAATTAATCAAATGTATTGCAAATGATTCTTACAAACTTATGCATATTTAATTATCAATGATATTGAAATGATACATGATAAAAGTTAATTTTAGAATTTATTACTGTTTACACGGTACACGACAAATTTGTGTGAATCACTTTTCTTTCAGCGTCAGACTTTTCTTTTAGGTGCATTGTTGAACAGACATACGAGCAAATACGCGTTGAAATCATTTAAAACATTCATTTTAAATATTATAATTTGGTAACTCATAAAATCAGCAATGTTAATTTTGATTCTTGGCAACATTAAATCTAATATGCATTTATAAAATGAATGAAAAATCATCCAATATATTTGGGAATATATTGGTTGACTAAATAATTCGGTAAATCGCAACAAAAGCTACACGACATTCACGTTTCAATACGAACATATTTATCAAAGGTCACACTATTTATTACATAGTGAGTATGATATGAAGTTGCATTGTATTAAAATGGCGTATATGTTTCTGATTTCTCAACGAAATCCTTATGTGGAAAAATAACGTGATTTTTTTACTACTAATACATTAAATGAAAATTAAATTTTACTGTAACACATAATCGACTAATAGAATAGAGCGCATACTATCCTTCTCATATGTAACGAAGCAAATTTTCCGACTATAATTAACAAGAAACGATAAAATGACATACGAAGACATCGAAGTGACACTGAGCAACAAGCACAAGCAAGGAAGTCATTTAAGAATAATCTCTCACTCACCAACTGTAGATTCCACTGCAGAAAGTTTTGCTAATCAAAGGATAAAGGCAAATATATTTCCATCAGATTAATCGCATAGGGAAAATAATACCGACGAACGCTAAATATACGAAGGTGGGCTGAAAAGTTCATAGGCTGTCAATGAAGGAGTGACATCTTGCATACATTAATTTCAATACTTCTTAATAATAACTGCATTGTTTTTATCCGGGTAAACTGAAACCTGACTATTCAAAGTAACTAGCAGCAACTTCTCTTGAAAATGGGCAAAATTTTGCACTGTGGTGTTATGAAGTACATGCAGAAAAATGATCTGATCCCCAAGGAAATTCATGCCAACGTGGTTGCTGCATTAGAGAATCAGTTCCGGTTTTAACAGTGCTATAGTAAGCAGCTGAATTTAGGAGGGGGAAAAGAGAGTTTTGAAAATGGCCCAATGTCTAGATGTCCTGCAACTGCCACCACCGAAGACAACATTGATCGTGTTCACCACATGCTGACGGATGACAGGCGATTGGCGATAGATGAATACTATTAGCAGTTAATACTATTAGCATATCCCGTGAGAAAGTTCAGAATATTCTGCACAATGAATTTGGCATGACGAAGGTCTCAGCTTGATGTGTGCGACGTCTTCTGACGCCTGATCAAAAGCGCATCAGGCCGATCGCATCACGATAAAAAACCTGACGTTGTTTGAGGCAGATCCAGCTGGCTTCTTCGAACGTTTCATAACCCAGAATGTATTGACTTCATCATATTGAGCCAGAAATAAAGTGAGAATCTATGCAGTGGAAACACCCCTTATCACCTACTTCAAAAAGATCAAGGTCGTTTCATCTGTAGGGAGGGTGATGGTCTGGGGGTGCAAAAGGTATTGCTTATTTGACTATCTTCGAAAGGGCCACACCATCAATGGGTAGTACTATACCAGCTTGTTGCGGCTGTTACGAAAGACTGTCAAGATCAAACACCCAGGAAAACTGACAAAAGGGGTCTTGTTTCAGCGGGACAGCACACAAGTCCTTGGTCTCAATGGTTGCTGTGCGTGACTGTGACTTTGAACTGATTGATCACCCTCCCTATTCTCCTGATTTGTCTCCATCTGACAATCATCTGTTACTCAACAGAAAAAAACACTTAGCTGCGAAGCAGTATCGCAGTGATGATGACGTCATATCTGCTGCTGTTGTTTTTTTTCTTCTTTTTTGACAAATAGGAGGAAGTTTTTCACCAATGGCATCCAAGCATTGCAACATCGATGAAAGAAGTGTATGGATCGCAAGGGAGACTATGTTGAAAAATAAACCTCATTTGGTCGCATTCCATCAGAGTATCTTAGTCAGCCTATGAATAGTTCAGCTGACCCTCGTACTGAGGAAATACATGTGGTTCTTGTAAGCGTTTTGAAATTTGTTATACTTCAAATAAATTTCGGTTAAACCCAACATATAAAAGCTTTATAAAGATGAGTTTCTACGAGAATTACAATTCATTATATAGTAAGAGTAGATGGAAATTTTAGTATGTAAATATTGTGAAAAACTTAGAGATTTTATTATATCTATATTGTAAAGAACAATACTGCACTGAATTATTTTATAGTTAAAACGTTTATGGAATTAATTAACTCGTAGTTACGAATTTCAACAGCTACTTTATAAATGGATACACAATAATGTGGCGATTATCTGAAGAGATATGTGAGCAAGTAATCAAAAACGTTGATACAAAGTTACAAAATCTCAAATCAGTACTTTGTTAAACATCTCGAAAGAGAAAAGTTTTTAACTTTCAATTTCTTTAAATCGAAAAACCGATGTAGTTAACATCGAAATTTGTGTTTCGTGCTTTTGTTTGCACTATTAAAGCCGGTATGACAGTCTTCTCCTTTAACCCACTTTCTATAATTCGGTTGTTTGCTTTAAATAAATCAATTGCTGATTCAATAACTTATTACTCTAATAAAATATTTCTAACGCAACTCTTTTCAAGCAATTACATCTCAATTCTTTTTTTTCTTTTCAAAGTTGTTCAATACTTCTTGATCAGTTTTTCCATAGATTTAGCCATTGTCTAATTCGAGTATTCAATATTTTATTTCTACCATATTGTGGATTTAAATCTACATTGGAGTACTTTGTCTTCTGGAACAGCGCCATCTACTAAGGTATTACGGCGTGGGATCCGACCCTGATCTACTTGTTTGTGAAATTCTTAAACACAAACCTTTACATTACAGGATACATTCCTTTCTTATTCCTAGCAATTTCAGAGGCTCTGAAACGATCATGGGCGAGGCCCTTTTTCCACTTAGTTGTAAAAATCAAACATATACATGTGATAAGAAATTTTACCAAGAATATAAATATATATGAATTATTAGGTTCTTTCGTTTTTGAGTGGTATGATCTAAATGTAGACACTAAACACCAAAAGATAAAGACATGAACTATTTCAAATTAAAAAGTGAATTCAAGTCAATATTTCTGCATGAGAGAAAAATGTTATTAACAGGATAAAATTAAGTCACGATTTATCCGTTTATTTGTAAGATGAAACATAAATAGTATTGCAGCTAGCAATGACACAAGCAATGACACAAATATACACGTCACATAGAAAGTATTGCTAAGTGTTTACTCAATATTCGTTATAACTGAAACTGCAGAAGAAGGGTGTTCAGAACTACGGGAATCAAATAGAGCTAATACACTGACAATCAAAGCAAAAGCAAGACATTTATAGATAATAATGTCTCACTCACCTACAGTAGATTTCACCGCGAAAAGTTTTTCTGGTGAATGGCAGAAATAAAACAATCACATTAGATACTTTAGAAGACGCGTGAGTAGCAAAAATTAAAATTATATATATATATATGCACAAAATAGTTCCTAGCGCTAAAACAATTTATTTTGTCGCGTGAAATATGCATTACAAAAAGAATTGAGTATTATTGCCAAAATACAGAAGAGGTAGGAATTATGAAGTAATTTTTATCTAGAAACAAATCATAAAACTGTTGGAATATCATCATAAGAAAAGTATATAATTATGTTAATAGTTAGTTTAGAGAAAGAAATCTCAAGCCGTTTTACATATGCGAGTTACATATTTCTAAACAATTTCTGCAGAATAACTGGATATTTTTTACAATTTGTCAGCTCAGTTATTATATTAGCACATGCATACATAAAAAAGCGAAAAACCTTGATAATCACTCATACACACATATAATTGTTTATTGATGTGTGTTTTTATATGTAAATCTGTGTAGAATTTGAAATTTTTAGATGAATTGTTGATAAAAATCGATGTGAATTAGTTGTTGATAATATGGTTCATTAATATAATAATGTGATCGCATATATTATATATTTACTTATTCTGTAATATATCTCAAAGATTTTACAATATTAGTGATATGTTAGGAACGTTTAAATTCTATGGAGTAACTATCAACGTAAATAGCAACATCCGTCCTGTAATATTAGTACATAATAAAAAAAAACAGAATATCACGAACGTAATAATACATGTATTACACTTCCGAACGAAAACATTATACATCAGTCATATTTGCTATGACGGAGAAGCAAAAAGCAAGCAACACGTTAACATGTTCTGCTTGTTTCAATGTTACAAATTACCTAACATTAAGTTGCTTGATATATATGTAAAAATGAGTTCTACATTTTCATATATTAACCAACATATATTAAGCGCACATGAACTGAATAATTAGCCGGCAGTAAACATTTAGAATGTTCGGTATTATATTTGTACAGGATTAAACGCTTGTGCATGCATAGCGTAAGCGTCAAGACCTCGTTATATAGATGCATGTAACTTCGGATTTCCTCTGTTTAAGAACATAAATTTACACATAGACAGTGAAGCGAAATATAAAAGCATGGGTGGGGATGTTTTGTATATCACTCACCATATGTGGATTCAACATCTGATGGTTTTTCTGAAGGAAATTTAAAATAAGATCCAATAATTGTCTAACTGAAATATATATATCTAAACATACGATGAACACACATATCCTCATTTCAACCAACATTTACATATAAATAATTTGCATGTTGGTGTCTATGTTTTCTTATGAATATATTTTAGTGAAATAAAAGTGTGCCAGTTATTGAATGGTAGCGATTCAATCACAACAATGGTGTGTACAGAATATTACAAGAGAAAATTTTCATATTGAACAATGGAAATTCTTTGAATGAAAATCGAAATTCGTTTCAAGAATAGTAACAGAATGGGTCCTAGATAAATAACTTGCTTTTAGGGGATATTTGATTTAATGAGAGTGCACTGATATAGTTGTTAGTACAAGTTGGCTCTGATCGAGCGGATCTCTAACCAGGCACATTCAAGTCATGGTTATCCCTCTGTGTGTGTGTGTGTGTGTGTGTGTGTGTGTGTGTGTGTGTGTGTGTGTGTGTGTGTGTGTGTGTGTGTGTGCGTGTGCGGTGATCATACATGCCAAACTACATTCTCCAATTTGTTTTGTATTAGGGTTGAATGTAGCTTAGGGAAAATTTAAATATTATTTCAAGGAAGTTCTGCAAGCATGAGTGGCGTGTGTGTGTGAGAGAGAGAGAGAGAGAGAGAGAGAGAGAGAAAGAGAGAAAGAGAGAGAGAAAGAGAGAGAGAGAGAAAGAGAGAGAGAGAGAGAAAGAGAAAGAGAGAAAGAGAGAGAGAGAAAGAGAGAGAGAGAAAGAGAGAGAGAGAAAGAGAGAGAGAGAAAGAGAGAGAGAGAAAGAGAGAGAGAGAGAGAGGGTTTGTGTGTGTATGTAATGTTCGATAAGTTGTAAGTTTGGTCTAACTGTTCTAGGAATATGTATTACATATCCATACATCCAAGTCATGTAAGTTTCTAAAACCATCAGTGGAATGAATAAAGGTCAGCAGATCATTTATTTAGATTGTAAGTTTCTTGTTACGTGATACTGAAACTATTATTTTCCATGTAAATAAAATTATATATATATATATATATATATATATATATATATAATATATATATATATATATATATATATATATATATATATGCAAATAGTTTATTAAATGCAACATTTTATAGAGTATTGCTTGTAAATAATATGGAGCCGTACATCAGAAAATATATCCGAAAAGAAGATTTACATTTCGTAATTACGACGAATAAGTTAAATAGAAGATATAGCGACAAATCTAAAACAATCTTTCAGGCTTCTGAAGTAAATCTATTGAAAATATTGCTTACCTCCACGCACTATTGTTTCCGATATCGTTTCTGTGAATTTAACCAAATTTATGATTAGCTCTTTATATAACATATCTTAATTCATTATATAACCAAATATTTACACTATGTTGTCATTATGTATGTATACTAAACAAATATTACTTCTGAAAGAATTAAACCAAATTTGAAATTACAGTTACAAGCCGGAAATATAATTGTCTAAAATTTAATCTGAAACGGAAATTTGATGTTTTGAGGGTTTTTTTTCTTTTAATCTCAAGCTAATACGTTAGAGACACAATAAATTTGTATTTGTAAAAATACTATCCAAATAATCCGATATAATCGAAAAATTGCAGTTTATAAGTTAACTCACCGATCGTTTCAGCACGCGGCCGATCTAGATGGAAAGTAAAAACCGTTTTATATATTTTTAAAAATCTCTTAGCCACAAGCTTCAACACTTAATATTTTAATTAGATGAGATATTCTACGTAATTTTGGTTTCTTTAAAATATTGCAAGTCAAATATATGTAACTGACATACAAGAAAGTTTTAAAAAACAGTTCATTACGCAAATTTCATAGAAAAGAACGAAGGAATGAAAACTTGATATCAATTACTGTAATAGTATAAATGAATATATCTATGATGTAGGAAGCTTCATATAAGCAAAAAACGCTTGATATACATTCGATGTTTCAATAATTTTAACGGATGCTTACCTATCCAATATTCTGGTTCTGTTAGATGTTCTGTTAAATTAACCAAATATTCAATTAAACGATTTAAAAATGAATCTTAAGTTAATACGGTACTGAATTTCACAACAGATTACGGTTTGTGAATTTGAAATACGTGATATTTGAAGTTTTGTCAAGTACAATACAGATTAGTATCAACTCAAATAAATAAATGTCTATTTCCATCAAAATACTGACATCTTTACTACATATCTTTAAAAAAAGATATGAATATTTTGTCATAGATATTTTTCTTTTCAAATTAAAATTGTATGAGAATACGTAATATATAAAGGGCAAAGATCCCTTCGGTTATGAATGATCATGGGATTGCCCCAAGAAAGTTACCCTCCGAAGCACAAGTCCGGGTAAGGTTGTTTAAGGAAGACCAACAGTCGCCCATGCATTTCAGCCTCCCCTCTACACACTACCGATGTTATCCAAGGGAAAGGCAAAGGCTGATATAGCTTGGCACCAGTGTCGTAGCAACTCATTTCTACAGCTGAGTGAACTGGAGCAACGTGAAATAAAGTTTATTATAATCCAAGATACACTGTTTATAGACTGCGTTTGTCAATACTTCTACTTTGGGTTCAAATGTTTTCATTAACCTTCTTTTATAACTTCAATTTACTTTTGATCGTATATATTTTCAAACGAACAAAAAGAAAGATATTTGCAGATGGTGTAGAGCCTCTTATTGGTTATTGGTCTTCGGTTGATGATTCAGTCCATTGCTATTCTAAGAAAAATCTTCTCTGAAAACCTTTACACGGCTGCAAATCAAAAACGTATCGATTTAAATTCACAACCATTAGACATAAATCGCAGAGTATTTAGTCCTTTATTATAGATGGGGATTAGTTGGTCTCCCTTACACCATAACAACCAGACCGGCAATATTTCTGACCTAGTATATATTGGACCATGTGACTCACTTTAACTAGTGAAAACCCGCTTAGATTGTGTCTTTTGGATACATTTTCAAACAAATATTCAGCAAATATTTTCTGTGAGTGAAATCATATTTCACGAGCATGATTTTTGGAAAACAATGCATCAGCTCATTCCTAACTTATGTGCATGTGTGTGAATGTGAATATGTGTACGGAGAGAGAGAGAGAGAGAGAGGGAAAGAGAGAGAGAGAGAGAAAGAGTTAGACATAGACAGACAGTCAGACAGACAGACAAACAGACAGACAGTGAAAGGAAGAATTGAAGAAAGATGTTACTCAATACAGTGCATAAACTAACGTTAAACATATAAATAACACAATTGTAAAATTTGGAGTAAATAACTACAGAGAATCCAGTTCTACTGAGAAAATAAGGGGAAAATCTTCAGATAAAAATGTAATTTATGAAAGAAGTTCTATTTCAAGAATTAAATATCACAGCTATTTGCTTCACCTTTCTGATTCTCTCAAGAAAATTGTTTTGTCCAGAGAAAGAATAATGTGCGTGCACTGATTAATTGATTATTGATTGATTGACAGACAGACAAACAGATAGATAGGTGGATGAATGGATGGATGGACAGACGGATAAATATAATTATGCACACCACACAAATATATATATATATATATATATATATATATATATATACATATATATATATACTTGGATATGTATATATATATATATATATATATATATATACTTGGATATGTATATATATATATATATATATATATATATATATATATATATATACAGACATACAAATATCTATACATATATATATATATATATACAGACATACAAATATCTATACATATATATATATATATATATACAGACATACAAATATCTATACATATATATATATATATATATACAGACATACAAATATCTATACATATATATATATATATATATATATATATATATATATATATATATATATATATATATATATATATATATAGACATACAAATATCTATACATATATATATATATAGACATACAAATATCTATACATATATATATATATATATATATATATATATATATAGACATACAAATATATATACATATATATATATATATATATATATATATATAGACATACAAATATCTATACATATATATATATATATATATATATATATATACAGACATACAAATATCTATATATATATATATATATATATATATATATACAGACATACAAATATCTATACATATATATATATATATATACAGACATACAAATATCTATACATATATATATATATATATATATATATATATATAAATACAAACATATATATATATACTTACATATGTATATATATATATATATACAAATAAATATCTATACAAATATATATATATATATACATACAAACATATATATATATATATATACAAACATATATATATACAAATAAATATCTATACAAATATATATATATATATATACAAACATATATATATATATATATATATATATATATATATATATATATACAAACATATATATATATATATATACAAACATATATATATATATATATATACAAACATATATATATATATATATATATACAAACATATATATATATATATATATACAAACATATATATATATATATATATATATATATATATACAAACATATATATATATATATATATACTTGCATATGTATATACAAATAAATATCTATACAAATATATATATATATATATATATACAAACATATATATATATATATATATATATATATATACAAACATATATATATATACTTGCATATGTATATATATATATTTATTTATTTATTTATTTATTTATGTGTCTCAGCCAAGTGGCTGCGGTCATGCTGGTGCACCACCGTGATTTTCACGTTCCTTGCATGGCTCTTCTCCCCCACCTGACATGGTCCAATCAAGAATTTTGATGGCACATCTGGTGTATAAGAGAATTTGACACAGCTGCCCTAAACTGCGTCTCATTACGAGCCATTGGTTCGTCTGGTATCGTGGAGAGGAAAGCGTCAAGTTTTGTCTTGAAGACCTCCGCATCCATGTCTTGCATGTCTCTCAAATGTTTTGGCAGGGCATTGAAGAGCTGAGGTCCTCTGAAACCGAGGCTGCTGCAGTATCTCGTTCTTATGTGAGATGCAGTGGACGGTACCTTTGGCACCATGCAGTGGCGACCCGTGCGGGCATTCCTGTAGTACTTGATACCAAAGTTTGGCACCAGTCCTTCCAGTATTTTCCATATGTATATTATTATATATCTCTCCCGCCTGCGCTCCAGGGAGTAGAGACCTAGTGCCTTCAGTCGCTCCCTGTAGTTCATCTGTTGGACTGTGGCGATCTTTTTTGTATAGTGCCGCTGAATTGCCTCGAGTTCTGCTGTCCGCTTAACACTGTGTGGTGACCACAACTGAGAGCAATAGTCTAGGCGGCTCAGAACAAATGTCTTCCATAGAATCAACATGACTTTTTGATCCCTTGTACGGAAAGTCCTCAGTATCCACCCTGCCAGTTGTCTGCACTTTGCTGTCAACTTGACAATGTGCATGTGAAATGATGCATCACTACACATGTTGATGCCCAGATTTCTTACTGTGTGTGGTTCTGGGATTGCAGTACCTCCAGGCCCTGTGTATGCCAGTTGGGAGGTACTTGTGGTCTTGTAGCGCAGTACTTGAAATTTTTTTGCATTGAACTGCATATTATTTTGCTCTGCCCACTCATATATTGCACTTAGGTCATTCTGCAGGCTTACAATATCATCAGGATTCTTTATTGCCTGATATATCTTTGTGTCATCAGCATAGCTAGTGACAGTGGCTCTCCGAGTGACCGTGGGCATGTCCAGAAGGGCCACTATGAACAGTAGTGGCCCCAGAACAGTTCCTTGTGGAACACCGCTCAATATTTGTGTTTCCCTAGATAGTTCTCCATTGGCTGCAACTGTCTGACTTCTACCATTCAGGAAGTCATGCAGCCACTCTCCTAATTTACCAGCTATGCCAAGGTTTCGCAGCTTGTGACATATCAAGCCATGATCAACTTTGTCAAAGGCTTTTGCAAAGTCGAGATATATCACATCAACATTTGAATGGTCAAGTAGCTGCTTCAGGACCCAGTCATAATGCTGCAAGAGCTGCGTGAGGCAGCTTCTACCTGGACGGAAACCATGCTGGGTCTCATTCAGCAAGTCATTTTCTTCTAGGAACGCAATCAATCTCCTTCTGACAATTCGTTCCATGACTTTGCTAATATGTGAAGTCAGAGAGATGGGCCTGTAGTTTCCAGCCTCTGTTCTGCTTCCACCTTTATGGATAGGACATATGGTGCCTTCCTTCAGCTTTTTGGGAAGTTTACCATTTGCAAGGAAACTCTGGACGAGTATCCGGAGTGGTCCTGCTAATTCTTGTTTACACCACTTTAAGAGGACAGCTGAGAAACCATCGGGGCCAGTTGCCGAATTTGAGCTCATTTCATTTATGGCAGCTATCACATCTTCCTCTTCAATGTCGATGTAGGTAATGGATGCAGTCCCCTTCTGCTGAGTGCTATTGTCAAAGAAATCAGCTGGGTTCTTTATCTGCATGTGACTCAGAGGAGAGGTGAAGACACTCTTGAATTGTGTACTGAGCACTTCACTTATCCATGTGGGATCTGCAGTCAGTGAGCCATTAGGCAGGAACAGGGGTCCTATCTTATACTGCACCGTAGCAGTCTCCTTTGCAAATCTATAGAAAGCCTTGGGGTTTGTTTTTATGCTTTCTACTGCTCTCTTTTCCTTCTCTGCTCTCTGCTTTTCATGGGAGAGTTTAATTTTGTTTTCTATTTCTAACAGTGTTAGTTTTAATTTAGCCCTTTTCCTATCCTCCAGTTCTCTATTTAACTGGTTTGAGACCTTTGTTCTGTGTCTCATAAGGATTTTCCTGTCTCTAGGAATTCTATTGGCATGTTTGCTGGTCTTTCTATATGGCACGTATTTGGTGCATATGTCTTGTATCGTTGACATAAAATGACTTAGTTTGAGGTCATTGTCTTGTATAGAAAGGCTGTCATGCCAGTTTTGATTTCGAATCTCTCTGCGAATTGACTTCCAGTCCGCCCCGTGGAAATTCAGGTTGGATATTGCTTGAGTCCTCCTGGTGGGGTGGGTGTCAGTGGGTTGTCTAGGACCATACATAGTTAATTCTATAATGTTATGATCTGAGAGAGATGTGGGCGTTATTTTCACATTATGGATTAATGTGAAATAAATATCTATACAAACATATATATATATATACTTGCATATGTATATATATATATATATATATATATATATATACAAATAAATATCTATACAAATATATATATATATATATATATATATATATATATATACGCACACACACACACACACATATATATAATTTATATATACATATATATGTATACAATTTATATACATATATATATATATGAATTAACAGAATGAGATAAAAATCCAAGGGTGTGAAAGATTTCAGAACATTTATAAATAGGTCTTACAGCTGTATCCGGGATATTTTATATATCCATTCATCGGAGACGGTGTGAGATAATGGCTAAGCAATAGTTATTCTAGATAAGATATGAAACAGAGAGTGAAGTGGAGGAACGAAAATAGACGTGAGATATGCAGGGATATTGTATCTTCAGTTCCATTATTTAGGCAGAATGGTATATATATATATATATATTATACAAACATATATATATATATATATATACAATAAAATATATATACAAATATATATATATATGCATATAGATTTATGTACATATATAGAAATATATATATATATATATATAGACACAAATATATATATACATATATGTAAATATGTGTGTTATATTCTCAACAAGGTAGTTAAGTACAAAAAAACATTTATACGGGTTTTTATTAGAAAGCTAAGATGCAGATATTAGTAATTATTTTAAAGCGTATTCCCCAAACTGAATACCTATCCAAACCATTTTGCCGCACATTCATCATTTTCCATTAACGTACTAGAAACTACACAAGAAAATAAGGAGACAACTGAGTGAAATCAAGCAACACATAGTTAGCAAGAAATCATTTGAGAATAATATATGATTCAGCAACTGAAGTTTCAACTGCATGAACTGTTTCTGGTCGAAGATAAATAAATAAATATATATATATATATATATATATATATATATATATATATATATATATATATATAACTACAGATATGTAGGTAATGAAAAATTAAAGTGGTGAACTCTTTTCAAGAAACAACAGCGTAGGGCGCAATTTATCGAGCGATTAGATTAGAGTAGTAAAGTTTTGAGTCTTATCTGAGCTTGCTACAGAGTTAGTATTTCTTCGGGAATGAACTATTCTCGAAGTTTTTGTATTGTAGTCTTTACTAGTTTAACATGTGCGTTCCTCAAAAATAGTAAAATGTATTAGCCGTAGCAAAGTTGAGGCGCCTAGTTATGACTTATAAATTTTGGCGAGAAAGGGGAATAGTGTTTTCATGATCTGTCATGATAGTGCATTTGCACAAAGGAACAAGATTGTTATAACATGGGGTGGAGGAGTTTTCAAAGTCTATGTTAATGAACACTGAAGGTTGGGCGTGAATATTATATAGGTGGCGCTTGGTGTAGGATGTTAGGGAGGAATGAAGGATTGCACATCCCAAGTAAAAATAGTCGTTGGGGTAGAGCAAGTATGCCATTGACGTATGGAAGGAAGAATGTAGAAAATAAAATCACAATATGGAGAACAAAATAGTTAAAAGATTGCGGGTAGGTAAGAGCTTCCCCAGAACACGTTGTTATGTTTCGATATGAAAAGGAACTACTGATTCAAGTTGACACAAACACCCATAGGGTCAGTTCTCCCAAGCAATTTGCGTGTCATTTATAGTGGAAGGTCTCAGTGGGGGTGTCTTTCTGAGTAAGTGACATTATACCTGTGCGCGCATACTATTACTACAATAGATCGAGATCAATATAACAATTCAATCACCGATACAATAATTGACTCGGTACATAGTGTGTGTGTGGGGAGGCAATGTAATTGCTGCCATTATGCCGATATAAAGATTGCTGTACTTTTTTATACTCTCATTCAACAGTAATATTCTGTCCCATGGTGTTTCGTATCTTTCAAACTCACGAATGAAAACAGAATAAAGCAATAATAAAGAGGCGTTATACACCAACAACTGCAAGTTAGAAAAGTACAAATTCTCCTAGCGGAATAAACTGCATTAAGACAAAGCTTGACACAAATTAGAAATAGTTTTAAAAGCATTACTACGTCTTGTTAATCAATACATATTAGGTCTGATATCCGTATATGAAGCATAAAATGTTAAACTCTATTTAGTTCAACGCTGCATATTACTGTGGAAGCATTATGATTTTATGTATTTTTGTTTCTAGATGACGACATAAATAATGATCTTTCATTTTGTGAATGATACATTGTTATTAGTGCGTTTGGATATGTGAGAATATGCTTGAGTTCCTATGAGTGCATGTGGGATTGCCGCATGTGACCTCCCGTGACAAAGTCGGAGGAGAGTACTAGTCGATATATTTCTCTGTTTTAGACATTAAATATATTAAATATTTCCGTAGTTATACAGTCCTCCCTATTTAATCTTCTATATTCCAGACAGACAATGAAGCCAAATATTGAAAGCTAGTGGAACTATTGCAAATTTAACTCACCAACTGTAGATTCAACTTCCGACGGTTTTTCTGAACGAAAGTCAAAATAAAATAAAATATTTACGTTGCTTAATTCGTTCGCATACAAATATAACTTTGAATTTACGTAAATAACTTTAGGTATTTTTATTATGATAAATGTATTAAATATAACTTTTCGAGCTTCATTTAACTGATACATGTTTATGTATGTCGTTCACATCTTTTGCAAGTATTACAATTTATTAAAAGTAGAAACATTTCCAAAATATTTTCTCATGAATGCACAAGGTCATTTTTGATTTTATATTTTATAATATGCAGAAAGTGTAGTATATTATTCTAGAAAAACCTATTATTAATGTTGATGAACCTTATAAAGTTGCTTTAAAGTGCTTACCTATGCGAGATTCGGTCTCTGTAACAATTTCTGTGAAATTAACAATGTGTTCAATTAACTTTTGTTTTCGTGAATTAACAAAATATTAAATAGTCTAGGCGCAATAAAATGTATCAATAAATTTACACGGAAATATTGATCGGGGTACTTTTTTTAAGTATAACTCACTCTGAATATAATGATTTAAACTTAACTTAATGCAACTTACGTTCAGTATTTATTGCATTTTTGAGAGCGCCTGGTATAATGGCTTGTGTGTTCTCTTAAGATCGACATTCTGACAGGGGTTCCGTTGTGTCCTTGACTAAAGATGTGTAATAATGTGATCTAAAGAGTTAACAATCGGGAAGGACTCATTCTCAGTCGCTTAAATGCCGAGCTATGTTCAAAACGTATTGAAATGTAGGCTCTTGAGATACTATATATTTTACTATATATATAGTTTATACAATTAATTTACGTTACATATTAATTCATATTAAGACAAATTATACTACTGGTATCTATACTAGAAAAATAATGATGAGAATATAATTTAGCGGGAAATTAATAATAATAATAATAATAATAATAATAATGCTCTATTTTATGAAAACTAATTAGAAAACACTTACCAACTGTAGCTTCAACCTCAGAAGGTTGTTCTGAATACGAATTATATAGAAATAGAAAAAAGAAACCATTTAAGAACTACTCGTCTACATACACTTTACGAAATATTTTTCATTTTCTCAATCTCATATTGGTAGTGAAGTTAAGAAACAGGTTGCAATGAATTACTTATTGAAAATTGTTCAGTAGTTGTTAATAACTGATAAGAATTTGTTTTAAACTGGATACACTTTATGATATTCTACATTACTCAATAAGTGTTCATCAATAATCCGAAGGCATTTATGATAAGGTATTTCTAATATTTCCAAATGTATGTAAATGGGTTTGAATACATTTACACAGTATATAGCATAGAATTTCTGATCTATTGTGGTAATTTCTTAAGTGGAAAATTGCTCACCTCTGGGACGCTCTTCCTGCGCCACAATATCTGTGAAATTAATGAAACATTATTGCAATTTCGTATCAAGCATTTGCGAATATAAATCTAGTAAGAATATTAGAACTAATGGATGCCTGGGAACGATAGAAAGCATTACCAATTAACAATAAACATAGGTTTTGAAGGAAGTAATTTTTCCTTTCAATTCCTGTGAAAATATTCTAATATTTCAAATACACACAGGCTTTATAATTATATAAAAGCATTCAGCACAAACATTGTACTTTCGTAAGAGCTTATATTATGAAAACAGCAACGTTAGTTTCAAATCCTAACGTAACTAAATTACAGACATTATTCTGGGCATATAGCACGATAGAATATGTAATGTATAACAAAGAATTGTCATAATAACTAGCATATTCGAAAACAGACATTAACCATTACAGTATTAATCATAACATTATATAATATGTCCACTACACTTATTCCCTAGAATATGTATTGTATTACAATTCCATCTACATTTTGTATATTATCTACAAAATACTTATATGGCAAAAAAAAATGACAAATATGGTTTTTAACAACTTTGTGAAGGCAATATTAAAATTATCATCCTGGCTATCAAATAGAAAACACAGTCCTTAAATGTGACATATAAAGGTTCAAAATATTTATCTTTTATTAGCAACGTAGAATATAATAAAACTCTACACAAGAACATATCAAGATATCAAAGCGTAATCACGTGAGAATAAATTATCTCACTCACCAACTGTAGATTCCACCTCCGAATGTGTTTCTAGTGAAAGAAATGTAAAATACATCCGTCAATTGACTATGCAGACTAACACAGACATATATACTAAATATTTTGAGACGTGCTCTTTTTAGGCGAATATATATATATATATATATATATATATATATATATATATATATATGTGTGTGTGTGTGTGTGTGTGTGTGTGTGTGTGTGTGTGTGTGTGTGTGTGTGTGTGTGTGTATACATATGTATATATATATATATATATATATATATATATATATATACACATCCTTGATCGGGATATATTCATGTAAACTAATTTTCATCTTGTGTAAATGTTTATATGTAAACTATTTTTGACTCGTTACTGAGGATAAACAAAGCCTCAAACTTTTTCTTAACATTGTCAAAGACACTATCACTTCATTTGAATACATTCATGTAAATTAATGTTCAACACAGCAGAGGATATACAAAGCCTCATACTTTACTTTTGAAAATCTTTTTAAATAAGTGAAACTGGTTAAGATTTTAAATACTTTTAAAAGACTCCTGCATTTTAAAATTCTTTTCGTTATATTTTTACTCGTGCATTAACCCCCAACCTTACTTTGTTATATATATATATATATATATATATATATATATATGCAAATTATATATGTATATAAACATTGTATACCTATGTATATGTATATATAGAGAGAGAACATAACACACACACACACACACACACACACACACACACATCTATGATACTAGAGGTCTTCCTTTCTGACTACTCTTTAGCGGATCATAAATATTTCTCATGGTTGGACTTTATCTTAATTGAAAATTGATACTCACGAGATTTATAAATCAAATATACTTAAGCAAGTGCAACATTAACTACACTAACCAAAACAATCGCAAATTAAAAAGGAATATCGCAGGAAAATGTCAGATTTTAATACATATTTTGAAAAATCTTCTGAATAGCATACCTGTACGAGTTACTTTCTCCGTTACAATCTCTGTGGAATTAACGAAACATGTAGTTAAACATTTGAAAGAAACTTTATTAGAGTATGCAACGTGTTTATATGCAGAATATTATGTAAATTTTATACCTGCATAATTTTACATACGTACACACGCACACGCTGAAAACACCCAGTGATAATAAAACGATAATATTGACAACCAACATACCGAACAGAACCAATCCCTCCAGCGCTCGATGTACATAGCATGTTCTTATGGGTAGATTATATAAGTCTTTGTTTTGTGAACAGTAGAAATTTTTCAGACGAGCAGTATAGATTTCATGTAGAATACTACGTTCAGAATGTCGGGAAATAATGAAAGCAGTTTTATATGTATAAGAGAAGGTTTTATCGTATCAGAGATAAAGACACGTATGTCTTTATAGTATATTAAGATGAATATAAGAGCGAATTTCTGAGGGATTACCAGTATATATTGACTATGAGACGGAATTCTAAGATATTTCGATGCGGACAGGAGACAGCTTATATACGGTTGATTCGTCAAGATTGCGGGCTAGACACAGTCGAATGAATGGACGTTGGTGTGAGTGCGTATGTGTATGTAGGAGCATGCCTGCGTGTGTGAGTGTGCGTGTGTGACTATGTCTCTGTGTGTGTGTGTATGCGTATATGTGTTTGTGTCTGTATGTGGGTGTGTTTGCGTTGGTGTCTATGTATATAAATGTATGTGTAATCACATTATTCTGCTGCTAGATGCGCTTATTTTGATGTTGATATAATAATTTATGATTTATGAGAATGACTTCAAACTATAATACATTGTGATTGATTCACTACACGTAATCCAGCTAAATGTTCAATATACTGTAGAAAATTTCCTTGCTCCCATTACCTTCAAGATTTTCGTCTACTAGGTGATTCAGCAATAATCTGTTATTTCGAACATAAATGTGAAAACGAAATGAAGCAATAAGATACTTATCAAAAGCAGACAAACGAAGGAACTGACACCAGACATGAGTTAGAAACATACGAATTCTCCAAAGGTTATATATTGCATCAAGAAAAAGAACACAGCAAATTAAAAGCTATGCATACATAGTCGCTTTGGAAGTCAGAATTACTAAATGTCATGTACGTTAATATAAACATACAGATATGCTCTAGATGTTGCATATCATTCCCCTCATCATCGTGTAGCACAGTTGGGTTGCTGTAACTACATGTATTAAATTTTTTTTTTTTTTTTACATATTTCACGTGTAAACAGTGAAGCCAAACACTGAAAGCGAGCAAAATTATTCCCAAATAGACTCACCAACTGTAGATTCAATTTCAGATGGTTTTTCTGGACGAAATATAAAATATGGTACAATAAGTACATAGGTGAAATAATTTATACACAAACACATATTTGTGTCTAAAGGTTTTTAAATGCTTACGCATGTTATTGTACATTATTATGTCTTAAATATGTATTTGTTATACTGATATTTACATTTACAAATTGTGTATGTTACTAAGCTTAACTGAAGCATATTTACCGCTTTTATTTACTCTTTTACAAATACTACAAATTTATTTGAACCAGAATTATTTCCTAACAATAAATTCAAAAATGCATAGGGAAACTTATCAGTATGTGCTTACCAATTCGGGATTCGGTTTCTCTAACAATTTCTGTGGAATTAATAATACCATGAGTTAGCTTTTGTCTTTATCAATTAGTAAAATGAACAAAGCTTTGCTCTCAATATATACGATTAAATCTACACGGATATCCCAATTCGGGATTCGGTTTCTTTAATAATTTCTGTGGAATTAACAACAGCATGAGTTAGCTTTTGCCTTTATCAATTAGTAAAATGAACATAGCTTTGCTTTCAATATATACGAATATTCGTCAGCAAACTTCTCTAGAAATTATTCTATTTTTGCATACTATGGAGAAAATGATTTAATATTAAATATTTTAAAAGCAAATATGTCTTACATATTAGTTCATAGCTATGAAAATTATATACTTAATCTTTATTTGAATAAATGTAACAGCTAAAAATATAAAGAATGATATACTAATATATTTTCATTGAAACTACTTAGGAAACACTTACCAACAGTGGCGTCGACCTCAGAGGGTTGTTCTGAACATAGAATAAAAAGATTGTGACAATAGAGAACTGACCTCCAATACAATGTAAAAACAAATATATGTAAAAGAAATGTTCATGATCGTTTAACTACACTATTTTTCGGGAAATAGCTCATTTCTGTAACATGCTTGCATGTTATGCCTATCTATGTATCTTATAGATAGATAAATAGACACACACAGAGTGAGAGGATGATGAGGATGAGAAGGAGGAGGAAGAGGAGAAGATTCATCATCATCATCACGATGATCATGATGATTGCCTCATCTTGTCAGATGTTAGCCCTCTCACATTCAGCTTCATTCTGCTGTTTGACTTTCATCCTTGCTTATGCACGAAGATTCCCTCACCACACAACTTTATAAATTACAAAACGATTCAATGAATTAAATAATAGCGAGACATCTACGCTCCATTGGATTTAAGTGACGACACCTTATACAACACATTTTCCACTGTCTCAGTCGCCATAGAAGTTTCCAGTGGCATTGTTGCATGATGACTGGCACTATTTTGACTGCAAGTTTTACGTCAGAGTTTCTTTCTCCTAGAAGAGCTACCTTCCCCCAAGACTTAGTCTGAAATAACAAGAGACTCCTCTACTCCACGTAAAATGTATTTAAAACACAGGTGGGACCCTAACAGACATTAGCGGTCCGGATAAGAAAGGATGCAGTCATCGGGTGCAATTTAAATGCAGCAAACCCGCGCACGCACACACGCGCGCATAAATGAAAGTATATAACTGAATTTCTTATCTATTGAATAAATTTCTAATGTAGAAAATTGCTCACCTCTGGGACGCTCTTCCTGCGTCACAATATCTGTGAAATTAATGAAATAATATTGCAATTTCATATCAAGTATTTGCGAATATAAAGCTAACAAGAATATTAGAACTAATGGAAAACTGAGAATCCTTGAAAGCATTACCATTTAACTATAAACGTAAGCTTTGAAAGAAGTGACTCTTCCTTTCAATTCCAGTGAAAGAAATTTAATATTTCAAATACACATACCCTTTATAATTACATAAATGCATTCATCACAAACATTGTATTTTCGTAAGAGCCTATATCATAAAAACAGCAATGTTAATATCAAACACGAGCGTAAGTCAATTAGACATTATTCTGGACATATTACGCACTAAAATATTTTATATATAACACAGAAATGCCAAAATACCTAATACAACAATTACCCATTAAAATACATATTATATCCTTATGTAATAAGACCTCTACATTATTTCCTTAGAATATGTGCTGTTACAAAACCATTTATATTTTCTATATTCTCAACAAAAAACTTATATGAAAAAATAGCAAACGTGGTTTTAACTTCAACTGTGTTAAAGCAACAGTAAAATATTGTCTAACCTATCAAATAGAAAACACAGTCCTTGAATGTATCATAAAAAGGTCCAAAATATATATTTTTCATTAGCAACGTAGAATATAACAAAAAACTACGCAAGAAGATATGAAAATATCAAAACGTAATGACGTGAGAAGAAATTATCTCACTCACCAGCTGTAGATTCCACCTCCGAACGGGTTTCTAGTAAAAGATAAATGTAAAATGCGTCTATGAACTGACTATGAAGACATTGACAAAGACATATATACTAAATATTTTCAGACGCACGCTCTTTACAAGACTATATATATCATTAGGAAAGAGAGAAATAAATTACAGAGGCCGATATTCATATTCTTTCAATCCATTTCAAATTGTCGAAATTCTCTACAATATACATAGATGCATTCGCATATATAAGCCAAGGTTAAAATTCATAAGAATTTATAAATATATAAATATACGAAGATTTATAAATATATAAGAATTCATAAATCTGTAAAAATTTATAAATGTATAAAAATTCATAAATATATAAAAATTTATAAACATATAAAATATTAATATATAGATGTACTTGCGAGGCAGAATGTCCGTATTAGAATCAATGAGGAAGGTAGATGAGAAAGTTAGTATAAAATGATTTAAAAGGAATCCTGAATAAGTGCAAAATTTGACGGCAGTTTCGGGAAGATATAGGCTGGTATGAACGAGCTAACTCCCACCATAGCTCTTTTCTTTTTTTTTTAGCACACAAATATATTATTTGTGCCAACAAAAAAAGCTTACTTAATTAAATATCTGATATCATAATTACCTGTAGACATAAATATCTTTCAACTTTTAAATTCTTTCCCAAAAATAATTAGCCTATAGGTTTTAATCTAGTCACCCTTCATAATTTGGATTCATCTTAAAATGCTATTATATATAGCGTCGTAATGTATCTTAACATGTAACTTTAATTCTAATTATATCATCCGCATGAACTGTATGGTCCGACAAAGCATTCGTCTTTTTTAAAATTCTCAAATCTTCCATGTCTCTTAAAATTTTAACTCTTTGAATCTTTTAACTCTGACGAGAGAAGTATAGAAAATTGCTATGGTTGGAGTTAGCTCGCCCATACCAACCTATATCTTCCCGAAACGGCCGTCAGACTTTTCCCTTATTCAGGATTCCTCTTAAATCCTTTTATACTAACTTTCTCATCTACCCTCCTCATTGCTTCTAATATGGACATTCAACCTCACAAGTACATCTATATTTATATGTGTTTATAAATTTTTATAAATCTTATATATATGAATGCATCTCTGTATATTGTGGACAATTTCGACAATTTGAAATGAATTGAATGAATATGAATACCGACTTTGAAATTTGCTTCCCTCTTTCTTAATTTTATATTCCTTAAGCTCTATTAGAGTGCTAATTAGTTGTGCCGTATAAACTGGATAACTATAGCATTTACTTCTTCATTACACACACACACACGCGCGCGCACACACGCACGCACACACACACACACACACACACACACACACACATATATATATATATATATATATATATATATATATATATATATATATCATAGTAGACGTCTAACGTTCTGACTATTCTTTAGCGGATCATGTACAACTACCATGGTGGAAATTATCGTAACTGAAAATTGATACTCACGGGATTTACAAATCAAATATACTTAAGCAATTGCAACATTAGCTACACTAACACAACTGTAATTTAAAAAAGAATATCGCAGAAGAATGTCAGATTTTAACATACAGTATGAAAAATTTTCTGAATAGCATACCTGTGCGAGTTACCTTTTCCGTTACAATCTCTGCGGAATTAACGAAACATGTAGTTAGATATTTGAAAGAAACTTTATGAGAGAATACATCGTTGTTTATACGATTCTGTCATTTGGTGGTACATTACTTTCAAATCGATAAACAGAATATTATATAAATATTATATCTTCAGACTTATACATACGCACATGTACACACACAGAGACACACGTATACACATGTACATGTACGTATATATATATATATATATATATATATATATATATATATACATATATATATATAAGTATGTATGTATATATTTATGTATGCACATATATATGTAATTATATACGAGAGGTTTTGGTATCAGGAAGATCCAAGAGGTAGTTAAGGTTATGTAAGTGCTACGGAGGGACCGCTGTTAGACTCCAGATTCGATAATAGTATGAGTGAGGAGTCTAACGCAGGTCGCGTGAGAGTGTGTATATGTTAAATAAAATGAGTCAAGCTAAGGCAGTTTGAAATATCTAAGACATTTTATACAGAGAAACAAAGTCTTACAGTTGTCTCAGGGATATAAAAGATATCCCATAGTCAGAGACGACGTCGTCTCTGATGATGGGGTGTCTTTCTCTTATACACACATATACGTGATCATACATATGTATATATATATATATGTATATATGCACATATATATCTAAGCACACACACACACACATATATATATATATATGTGTGTGTGTGTGTGTGTGTGTGTGTGTGTGTGTGTGTGTGTGTGTGTGTGTGTAATGATATAAAAACATATATATGCATATACATATATATATGCATACATACTTGTATGCATGCACGCATGGGTGCATACATATATATATATAGACATACATACACATACATACGTATAAACATATATACATATACATACATTACATTTATACATACATACATACATACATACATACATACATACATACATACATAAATACATAGATACATACGTACACGCATGTAATCAAACTACTCTACAAACTCAAACGTCTTTCACAGCTCATCAGCAGCGCATTAGATGCAGATATATTTTGTGTTATTCGATGCGAAGAATTCTAAATTGCCTCACTTTCAAATATGAAATGCAATCATCATGCTTTAACTAAAACGGAATCATACTAGCAGTGTTTACATTAGCGAAAATTTATACACATTAATCGGCAGTTTAACAATAATCTCTTAAGAATATCTTAGACAGGCACCTACATGTGTATGTGAATCTGTTAGTTTGTGTGTGTGCGTACACACTTTTAAGAGATTAAACCACCAACTAGGGCAGTACTTGTGAGACTAAGATTTTAACTGGTACGATTGATGCGGGTCGATATTCTACGATGTAGGGTTAGTTGAAATAGTTTATATGAAACCCAAAAGAATGCGAGTGCTGAGAAGTATTGCGGTACAGCAATGAGAATGCGGAGTGTTTTCCTACAAGATAAGAACATAGGTCACACAAGTGACAATAAAAAATGTAATGAATCAGCACGTACGCCGGTCAGAATTTAAATTTTCTGGAGCGCGACTTCAAACAATTTAACGCAGCATATATTCTAGATAAAGCCTTTGGTGTCTGTGAGTTTAAATGTAGCATATTCCAAAATGCTAGAGTTGTACTAAATTATGGGAATCTGTTTTACAGAGAGTTTATTAGTGACTAAAGATGAATCGATCTTCATTTTCTAACCTCGAAGGTGAAAAGTCGGTCTCACTATTGTAGGCTTCGAGTTGTTCAGGATAGGCATTTGCCAAGTGGTCTGCAATGATGGTATGGTCTGGCATTCGAAGTAACTACCCGAGTTCTAGTTATGTTGTATTAACTAGTGTAGATATTTTCTTCGGGCACAGTGATTGTGTCTCTGTCATGTTAAACGAGAGGAGTGCAGCATGTCCTTATGGGTGGGCTATATAAGCCCTTGTTCAGAGAGCAGTAGATATATTTCAGACAAGCAATATAAAAAGCAATATGTAGCAAACTTGTAGGAATATGTAGGAAACTTTATTCAGAATGTCGGGAAATAATGAAACGCGGTTTTATATGTAGAAGACAAGGTTTTACCGGAACGGAGATAAAGACACGCATGTCTCTATTGCATATTAACAGGAAAATAAGAGGGAATTTCTGAGAGAAAAGCAGGGTACATTGACTATGAGGTATAGAATTCTAAGATACTTCTATGCGCCAGGATACAGCTTATATACGATAAGTCGGCCAACAGATTTGCGAGATGGTCACAGTCAAATGTATGGGCGTGTGTATGTTTTGGTGTGTGTGTGTGTACGTATGGGTGTGCGTGCGAGTGTGTGTGAGTGTGTAGTCACATTATTCTGACACTAGATGTGCGTAATTTGATGTTGATATAATAATTCATAATTTATGAGAATGACTTCAAATTATAATACATTATGATTGATTCAGTACACGTAATCCAGCTAAATATTCAATATACTATAGAAAATGTCCTTGCCTCCATCACCTTCAAGATTATTGTCTACAAAGTAATTCAGCAATAATCTGTTATTTCGAACATAAATGTGAAAACGAAATGAAGCAATAAGATACTTATCAAAAGCAGACAAACGAAGGAACTGACACCAGACATGAGTTAGAAACATACGAATTCTCCAAAGGTTATATATTGCATCAAGAAAAAGAACACAGCAAATTAAAAGCTATGCATACATAGTCGCTTTGGAAGTCAGAGTTACTAAATGTCATGTACGTTAATATAAACATACAGATATGCTCTAGATGTTGCATATCATTCCCCTCATCATCGTGTAGCACAGTTGGGTTGCTGTAACTACATGTATTTAATTTTTTTTTATTTACATATTTCACGTGTAAACAGTGAAGCCAAACACTGAAAGCGAGCAAAATTATTCCCAAATAGACTCACCAACTGTAGATTCAATAGAAGCAAATATGTCTTACGTATTAGTTCGTAGCTAGGCAAATTATATAATTAATCTTTATTCGAATTAATTTAATAGATAAAAATATAAAGAATGATATATTTTCATTAAAACTACTTAGGAAACACTTACCAACAGTGGCGTCGACCTCAGAAGGTTGTTCTGAACATAGAATAAAAAGATTGTGACAATAGAGAACTGACCTCCAATACAATGTAAAAACAAATATATGTAAAATTATGTTAATGATTGTTTAACTACACTAATTTTCCGGAAAGAGTTCAATTCTATAACAGGTTAGGTTTGCAAGCTATATCTATCCATGTATGATATATATATAAATATACATACATATATATATATATATATATATATATATATATATGTATGTATATATAGATGATGATCATAATCATGATCGTGATCATGATGGTGATGATGATGATGACGTTGATTGCTTCATCTTGTCAGATGTTAGCCATCTCACATTCAGCCTAATTCTGCTGCTTTACTTTTATCTTGCAATGTACGGATTTTCCCTCGCCATAGAGCTTTATAAATTACAAAATGAATCAATAAAGGAAATAATAGCGAGACGTCTGTACCCTATTGGATTTAAGTGGCGAAACTTTGTAAAATACATTGCCCCTCTCTCGGCCGCCATAGAAGGTTCCAGTGGCAAGTATTGCATGATGACAGACACTATTTTCACTAGAAATTTTACGTTAGACCTCATTTTTCCTATAAGAGCTGCATTTCCCACGGCTTTGCCAGAAATAACACGAGCCTCTTCTACCCTTCGTGAAAGGTACTTAACCAATACATGGTTCCCTAACAAATATCAACATTCCAGGCCAGAAATCTTGAGCTGCTGCCTCACTACCGGCTGCAGTCTATATTCAAATAATACATAAACTATATTCAAATAATACATAAAAGTTAAATGCAGAATGTATTCCGGTTTAACTAGCATACGTCACTTACGTGAGAAAAAATGCTTTTCTTTCGACTCTAGTCTTTGCAACGCAAATTTTGAAATCATGTGAACATTCTTTACAAAGATTATTGGATGACATAATACAACGTTAAATTAAAAAGTTATACGTTTCTAACTTTTCAATAAAATACTTATGCGAGAAATGGCATATGTGCTGTTTACTACAAATTTATTATATGAAAGTTACTGTAACACGCATTCAACCAATTGAGCATATACTATCATTCAGATATGTAACTAAACAAACTGACGGCACATTATTCTTTACCATCGACGTAGAATTAGCAAGAAACTAAAGCATAAAATGTTATGCCTTCCTATGTTCAACAAGCAGAAACGACGAAATCATTTAATAATAATCTCTCACTCACCAACTGTAGATTCCACCTCAGCCCGTGTTTCTAGTGAAAGATAAAAGGTATGTATATCTCTATCAGAGTGATAACATACAGAAAATAATGCTGACGAACACTAAATATAGTGAGGAAGAACATGTTAAATATTTTTCTGTTATCCAAAAGATAAAAACATTATAAAGCCATTTTTTACTAAAATTAATAATCCTTTCATAAATGACGAAACGATGGGCTAGATTTTAATTTAAATTTATAATTAAATAATGCTGAAGACTTAGTAATTTGTATATCGATGACGATATATTGTATACGGAAAATTACGCAGTAACTTACCTGTGCGTGTTACTTTTTCCGTTACAACTTCTGTGGAATTAATAAACACGAAGTTAAAATTTCGAAAGATACTTTATAAATGAATACATGATTATGCATATTATGTGTTTATGTATCAAGTGTATTGTGCGATTATATGAAAAGATATATGGATAGCTGATCAAAACAATTGATAGAAATACTACACACTGAAAATAATTGATCGAAATACTACACACTGAAAATAATTGATCGAACTACTACTTATAGAAAATAGAAAAATAATAGGTAATCAAAGTACCAGAGGCCCCAGTCAATAATTAATTGAATGTATTTGAAATCGTTTTTAAGAAAATAACTATAAGTCAAAATGTAAAAACTGATGCAATTTACATTGGCTTGTGTGTGTGCGTGTTAACTAGTTATACAATTAAAATCATTACCATAATTTTAAGTCACTAATTAAATTATAACAAATTTTGAATTAGCAGTGATGATTGGGGGGAAAAGAGATGTTAACATGAACTACAGAGATGTTCAGACTGCAAAAATAAGACACACACATGTATATATGTGTGTGTGTGTGTGTGTGTGTGTGTGTGTGTGTGTGTGTGTGTGTGTGTGTGTGTGTGTGCTTATTTATGTGTGCCCTTATACAAACTTACATATATATGCGTACATGTATGAGTGTATATACATATATATGTATGCGTGTGTGTGTGTGTGTGTGTAAACAGACATACACACACATACTTACATATACACACACATACATATATATGTAGTAAATTGCAGGACAGATGATGTTTACTGGGTTTGCCTCAAAGCACGCAACTACTACTTCTTCCAGCACTGCTGTGAGAGCTACATCATCTGCACTATGCAGAAAATATACCGATAAAAACAGTCAAACCATCGTAAAATGATGTCGGAAACGCAGCCAAGGCTGGTCTTGTGCCACGTGATACTAACACTTATGCGGTGCATCTCTTTTATTATTACCAGCCCAACTTTATTTAACATTATCACGAAACAAATCATGGGAGGGTGGAATACCAGATAACATTCAGGCGATACCTGCACGATTCTCTCCGTGGAATATCAGAAAATATATTTATTCACGTGTTTAAAAATATAAATTTTGGTATACATACATAAATACAGATATAACCTTAGTAGAATCATTATCACAGTGATAAGTTTGTTAATTTGCAATATGTTTTCTAACTATATTTATGAAGAGCCTTCTTTGACTCGACTGTTGAAACTTTTTAAAAACTCTTCAGCATTTCAAACTAGTAGGAATTACTTCCCAAGTAAATATTCAATTAATACAAGTCTCTATCAATATTATTAATTAGGAAAATAAAGGAAACTAAAGTTTATATCCTGACAAATATATTGTAAATTATGTAATATATTCTATCTATATTTAAGCTCACATATATTCGTACGAATGTATGCATGTATGTATGAATATACATACATATATATACATATATATATATATACACACACACACACATATATATACATATGTATATAGATATTACATATAAACATATACATATAGATATATATATAAACATATACATATATATACATACGTATATTGTATATATGTATATACATATCTATACATAAGTATATATATAGACATATATATATATATATATATATACATATGTATATAAATATACATATATATATATATATATATATGCATATAAATATACATATATATATATATATATATATGCATATCTATATATACATATATATATATACATATATATACACATATATATTCCTATATATACTTATATATACATATATATGTATATCTGACGAAGTTTCTTGCATGGTACTTATCAAATATTAAGCGCCGTCAATGAAACTTCCGGCTTTTATGTCACCTTGAAACTTTTGTTAAGAATAATAAATATAATCATGTATTAAGTTCTATTTCTTTCGTTTTTTCTATTACAATTATATATATGTGTGTGCGTGTGTGTGTATGTGTATACATGCATATACGTATTTACATATATCTATACATATCTGTACATATATATGTATGCATGTATACGCATGCGTTTGAGTGAAAAAACAGTATAAACAGAACTCATTACATGAGCTTATACATACTTTTTTCATGATTTTTAATGTGCATACGTTACGTCCGTGGTAATTTCGAAATTTATTCTTGTCATTAATTTAGAAATGTATTCTTGTCAAGAGAAACAGAAGATTTTAGATTTATTAAAATTAACAAAATGTAGTGGAGAGTGAATCTGATCGTAGTCATAACAGTTGAAAACTTCGGACATGTTTCGGCTTTATTCGATTACCTCAGATAAAGGATAAATGTCAGTAAAATAATGGCTAGAAAAAGTACAGATAGTAAAGTCAGTGTTAACCTAATTTAGTGAGAAAAATATCATTTTTATCTGTTTTGTTTCTCTTTGTTGTTTACTTGTGCGCGCTTTGCGTGAGCGCTTTGCGTGCGTACGTACGCGCGCGCGCGTGTCTGGTGGGATTTTAGGCCACTGATTAATTCGATAATATTATACCATATTTTAGATGTTAACCTGTATTGCATCAGTTAGTGCTGTCTTCTGGACAAGCGTCTTTTATCATAACCCGAAACTACAGCAGATAATATCCACATAGTTGGAAAATTCTTAACCACACACCCTTAACTGCGCTCTGCAGGATACACTCTTTCTTACTTCTATTGATTTCAGAGGCTCTGAAAACGGTCATGTGCGTTGCTCTTTCTCTACTGACTAAGTCATAAAAATTAATCATGCACATGAGCTAAGAAATTTTACCTAGAGCATAAAGATGCATGTAATAACAGAATGGTTCCTTTTAGAGTGGTATGATCTGAATACAAATAGTAAAAACCAGAAACGAAAGTATTAATTATTTAAAGTCAAAATACAAAAAAGGTAGTTTCAAGTCTGTATTTATGCTTGAAAATAAAAATATTCTTACGTTACTATTTATCCGTGAACTTGTACGATGAATCATTAAATATTATTGCAGCTAGCATTTCTACAAGCAATGACACAACATATTACGTCAGATAGTTAGTCAGACATTTTGTCAGTTGCCTACAAACTACAGAAGAAAGTTATTCAGAAATACAAAAATGAAATAGAAACTAATACACTGACAATAAAAGCAACAAGCAAGATATCTATAGACAATAACGTCTCACTCACCTACTGTAGATTTCACCGCGAAAAGTTTTTCTGGTGAATGGCAGAAATATACAATGACATTAAATACTTTAGAAGAATCATGAGTAGCAGAACTTAAAACTACATATCTACAAAATAATTGACCTTTCATTGAAATACTATCTGCTAAATCCAGTTAATCATTACAAAGATAAATGAAAATTATTGTCTTAGTAGAGAACAGGAAAGGATTTGTGAGGCATTTATGATCATAAACTAATCGTAATATCATTATAACAAAAATATTTAATTATAGCAAGAGACCTTCAAAGAAAGAAATTTCAAGTATTTTTATTTATATGAGTTGTATTGTGTAACGGTTCCTGCAGAATAATCGGATACTTTTAGAGTTTGACCACCAAGACATTGTACTACCATATGTATATGCATACATAGAAAAGAAAAAACCTACACCGTCATACACACATTCAGATATGTGTCTATGGGATTATGTATCTATATGTTTGAATGCCTACATGAAAATCTGTGTTAATATTGTTATTTTAACATGATGAAAGCAATATAAATTAGTTATTGATAATATAATATATTACTATAATTAAATCAATGGCATGTATTATACTACAATGTATTGAAAAGATTTTACAGTGATATGAAGAACAATACAAATGTTTAAACTATATGGAGTAGCCATCAATGTAAATGGAAATTCTAGTTCTGTAATATTTGAAAATGATAAAACGTTGATAAAATATCAATGAACGTAAAAATATATGTATCATGACACTGCCGAACGAGAACACATTAAGCACCAGCCATATTTATTATGAAGGAGAAGAGCCATGCAAATCACATGTTAACATTTTCTGATCGTTTTGAAATCACAGATAAGTAAACATCATGTTGATTAATGTAAATGAGAAATGAATTTTTATTTCCTAAATATTAACCACTAACCAAAGCAACAGAGTTAAGAGCATGTGAACGACATAATTATCTTGCAATTACTTTGAATACTACGTAGTATATTTATACAGGATTAAACGCTTATGCGTGCACAGAGTAAGTGCCGGATCACGTAACTGCGGATTTTCCTTAGTTTGAAAACAAATTTAAACACAGACAGTAAAGCGAAATATAAAAAGCAATGTGAGTTGTGATATATGGCACTCACCATATGTGGAGTCGACATCTGATGGTTTTTCTGAAGGAAATTTTAAAAAATTCCAATAATTATCTAACTGAAATATCACATATTTAAACAAAAGATAAACATGCACATTCCTCACTTCAACCAATACACGCACACACACACACACACACATACATACACACAAACACACATATATATATATATATATATATATATATATCAGTTATATGTCGGTATCTACGTTTTCTTATAAATATATTTTAATGAAATAAAAGTGTTCCAACTATTGAGTGATAGGAATTATTCAATCACGGCAATGATGTGCATAGAATACTGGCTTCAAATTTTGGCACAAGCCAGCAATTTCCGGGTAAGGTTCATTACATCGATCCCAGTGCTCAACTGGTACATATATTTATCGACCCCGAAAGAGATGAAAGGCAAACTCAACTTCAGCGGAATTTGAACTCAGAAAGATATGCCGCTAAGCATTATGGCCGGCGTACAATCAATTCTGCTGGCTCACCGCCTTAATGTGCACAGAATATTACAAGATGAAACTTTCATCTTGAACAATAGAGATTTTTCGTCAAGATCGAAGTTAGAATTAAGAATAGCTACGGGCTCGATTTTAAAGGAATCCTAATTAAATATCAAGGTGAGTTTGAATGAGCAGATCTATAAACCAAAACAGCGCGAGATGAAGTGTTTTGCTCAAGAACACAACGCACCACTCAGACAAAAAATTGAAACAATGATTCCGCGATTGTGAGTGCAACACCCTAACCACTAGGCCATGCGCCCTCTCTAAAATTGTATTATACTCATTAGAATGAAAGCAAATCAAGAGCTTAATTTCTTTCAAGTGCAAATTTCTTGGCATGTGATACTTAAGCAGCTGATATTCTATGCAAATAAGGCGACAAGCTGGCAGAATCGTCAACACGCCGGACAAAATGCTTAACGTTATTTCTTTCAACTTTATGTTCTAAGTTCAAGTGCCACCGGGGTCGATAAAATAAGTACCAGAGAAGTAACTGGGGTCGATGTAATCGACTTATCTCTTTCCTCGAAATTGCTGGCCTTGTGCCAAGAAATGGAATCAATATTTTATGTAAATAATATACATATATATATAAAGTTAATTGCAGAGTAAAACCGTTAGGTCATCGACTCGAAAAGCCGTAGCCCACCAATGACCACATATAAGAAGTACAACATAGACCACAAAAACCAAATTTGTAAAGGGAGATCAAAATTTTTATACATAAGAATAAAAATCGATTAAAAATGCAATAGAATAATATAAATAAATAAATAAACAGCGATTAAAAATTGATTAAAATATTAGAGACTGGTACAAATACAGTAGAATAAATATATATATATATATATATATATATATATATATATAGAAAAAATATAGAGAAAAAATATAATACATAGGGAGACGTAGCACAACAGTTCATTCGCTGAGGCCAATAGCCAATAAAAAAAAAATTCAAGACAAGTAGTACCAAAAGTTCAACTACCTCCCTCATGACAGCAAATTTAGTAGGTAAAATTCAATTTCATAAACAGGAATACCGATGCGCACGGGACAAAACAGCAACAGAACATCCCGTATCGTAGGCTTATTTGAAGTGTCCATATTTTTATTCATATTTTTGTATTTATTCCTATTTATATTTATATTTCCATTGTTCCTAGTCCAGTTTCTAAAAGATTGTTTACTACGGTAACTAGTAAAAAAATTTTTTACCTCCACACCGATCGGATGCAATATAGTCGGGTGGTAAACCAGCCAACTTATTTTTAAATCTTGTGTTATGTATAAACGAAATCCTAGTTTTGAAGCCGCTTGCCTCCAGAGCATTATTATAAACTGGCACGTGTTGGTTAAACATTTCTTCGTTCGATGAAAGATTTGATATTCTAATCGAAATGCCCGTAACAATACTATCTATTGTAGATCTAGGATGATTTGATGAGACGTTCAAATATGACACTTTCTTAAAACTATATAAAAATAGGAATAAGAACAAAAATAATAGTGGTAATAATGGTAGTAATGATGATAGTAATGGTAATGATAGAAGTAAATAAATAGACAAAAATAATTGATATTAAAATAATAATAAAAATATGGATACAATGGTAGTATTTATTTTTTATCATGGTTTACGTTGGATTTGAAACCTTATAGTTTTAGTTACCAAACCTGCCTGACTATTCTAAAGGGTATACTAAAAATTAGATTTTTTTTTTTTTTTGGTCTAGTCCATATTATTATTTATTTAAGCTTGCTCTCATAATTATAATTTTTTGACTGGTGACGTCGTTGATGTCTGTGTGTCTTTCTTTACCCTGAAGAAGGGATTATCACCAATTTGTGCTCTATTCACGTGGTAGGGAAGACCTCGAGAGCTTCCTTACCAGGCTGCCACGCCTCTCGGGGCCGAATGCGGAGGCCTGTGAGGGACTGATCACGACTGAGGAGATAATCGAGGCGTTGGCGAACTGTGGGAGGGGCAAATCGCCGGGACTCGATGGCCTACCCTATGAATTATATAAAAGTATGCCAGACTTGCTCGGACACCTGTTGGCTTGTGTGTACACGAACTGGCAACAGAATGGGTTTATTCCCAGATCTGTGCGACGGGGAGTGGTGACACTAGTCAGGAAGGACCCGAGCAAGGGGGATTGTTTAGATAACTTTAGGCCCATCACTCTGTTAAATACAGAAGTGAAGATTTTGGCCAAGGTACTAGCGAAAAGGTTGGCGCGTGTCGCGGATGGTGTGATCGGGGAGGCACAGACATGTGCCATCCCGGGTAGGACCATTCAGGATAATCTCCACCTTATACGCTATACCATAGAGAGGTTTGGGGCTAAGACTGGCAGAGGAGGGGGGCTTTGGTGCATTTAGACCAAGCTAAGGCTTTCGATAGAGTCGACCATCGATACCTGGTGAGTATTTTGCGGGGTTTGGCTTGCGCCTCGGTTTCCTCAGATGGATCATTCAGTTGTACCACAACATCGACTCGATAGTTCGGGTGAACGGTTTTCTTTCTAAGCCGTTCTGCATCAAGCGTTCGGTTCGTCAAAGGTGTCCACTCTCTCCGCTTCTGTACGTGGTGGCTCTCGAGCCGCTGCTGAGAAAGCTGAGAGAGATCCCGAGAGCGCCGGGCTTGGAGGAGTTTGTTACAGCATATGCGGACAACATCACCATCAGCGTGACCTCAATGACACGCTTGAGTAAAGTAGGCGAGGTTGTTGAGGAGTACGAAACGGTGGCAGGAGCAAAGATTAATCGGGATAAGTCAGTCGGCTTGCAACTCGGCACCTGGAGGGGCAAGTCGATGCCTTCGGATAGCGTCGTAGGACGCTGGACGGAGGGACCGGTTAAGTTGCTGGGGGTTTGGTTCGGTCCAGACCTCCAGGTGGAGAAGAACTGGGCAGAGGTATCGAGCAAGATAGCCAGCATAGCCAAGAGATGGTCTTGGCGAAGGCTATCCTTGAAAGGGAGGGCGGAGGTAGCCAATGTGTTTATCGCATCGGTGATTACCTACCGCCTGACCGTCGTGCCCTGCCCTGATTCGTGGTTGACCAAGTTGGAAAGACAGCTCTTTCACTTTTTGTGGAGGGGCTCGAAGTCACTTGTCAGACGCTCTATCTGTTGTCAGAAACCATTAAAAGGAGGTTTAGGGATGCCTTGGCTGCTGATGCGCAAGCACGCGTTGAGGTTGGGGCATCTTTGGATACTCCTGGATGGTGACCAGGTGTGGACTCCGTTGGCTAGACAAACGTTCCCCAACTTTGCGAGTATGAATGCAAAGGAGGCTTGGTGCTTTCGCAGACCGAGTTTGAATATGTGGTATACGGAGTGTCGTAAGGCACTCCTGCTATTCCGTCGCTCGGGCAACGCCGGCAGTGGGTGTTCTACAGCATTCTTTTATAGAGGGTTAGTAGAGGCACAATGTGACGATGGTCTGGGAACGACCCTGGGTCTCGGATTTATCGAACTCGACAGCCTGTTCTTCCGTACATTCGGGTTGAAGTCATTGGATAATTTCCAAATGTCTTTGACCTGGCAATGCTACAGAGGAGCCTTGCCCGTTCGCGATAAACTTGCAAGACACGGAATGCAGACATCTCCGACCTGTCCAAGATGCGGGCAGGATAGGGAAACCGTCCTGCACGCTTTTGTACGGTGTCCGGAGATTTCTGAGATGTGGGTTTACGTGGAACACCTAGTGTCAAGTGAGGGAAAAGTACAGTTGTCGGCCGAGTCAATCATAAAAATTGACCCGCCTAGTTTGTTATCAAACGAAGGTAAGAAATGTTTCCTCATTACAATAGCAGTAGCGAAAGAGGTAGTGTGGAAGACTAGAAAGGAAGGAATCAAGACAGGCACTTTTATCTCCAGCCAAAATATGGAAAGATATTTTTCTTTTCATTTGAAAAGAAGGATACGGCTGGAGAGAAAGTGCTTGTCGGATAAAGTGTTTCGATCTAGATGGAAGCATGTCGCACGAGAGTTGCGAGTGAAAGAGAGCAATTGAATACGCCATAAGTGTCTTCAAAAGTGTCAGTGGTGGGATGGGGCTCGTGGGGTCGGAGCGAAACCCAGTCCCCCACTTCATTGTTCTATGTTGGTTTTTGTTTTTGTATACCATTCGATTTAAACCGATTTTCATTGTAATTTTTAATTGCTAAATTTTTGTTTTATGTCGATTTTATTGTGTAACCATATTTTTATTTGACCTCAAATCAGATGTATTGTCCCTTCTATGTTTCGCCCCTTGCGCGTAATAAAGAGATCAATTTGTGCTCTATTGTGCATTAAATACGGTGATATACCCCCGAAATGGCCATAGGTGTTCTGTGTTTGTGTTCCACCTATACTCGTAATCCACTGTAAATGATGTTTATGGTTTGACTTTACTGATGTTACCTGCGGAATGGTGAAACTTGGATTTTACTTTGCCACACTTTGGATGTTCTGTTGCTGTTTTGTCCCGTGCGCTTCGGTATTCCTGTTTATGAAATTGAATTTTACCTACTAAATTTGCTGTCATGAGGGAGGTAGTTGAACTTTTGGTACTACTTGTCTTGATTTTTTTTTTTTTTTTGGCTATTGGCCTCAGCGAATGAACTGTTGTGCTACGTCTCCCTATGTATTATTTTTTTCTCTATATTTTTTCTATATATATATTATTTTATTCTACTGTATTTGTACCAGTCTCTAATATTTTTAATCAATTTTTAATCGCTGTTTATTTATTTATTTATATTATTCTATTGCATTTTAATCGATTTTTATTCTTATGTATACAAATTTTGACCTCCCTTTACTAATTTGGTTTTTGTGGTCTATGTTGTACTTCTTATATGTGGTCATTGGTGGGCTACGGCTTTTCGAGTCGATGACCTAACGGTTTTATTCTGCAATTAACTTTGTACCTATGTCTCATCTAGTTTGAGCACTTCTTTTACAGCCTTGTATAAATTCCTGGTTTTCTAATACAAAACTGTTAATATTGAATAATTATATATATATATATATATATATATATATATATATATATATATATATATATGCTTATAGTGACCAAATATATGCAAACTGTTTGTTAAGAGCAGTACTTTTATAAAGTTATTATTGTTTGTACATAATTAAATATGAAACAGTACATCAGAGAATATGTTTGAAAGGTAAGTTTACATTTCGTAATTACTACATTAAATAGCAAGTCAAATTTAAATAGAAAATATACTGGCAAATTTAAAACAACTTTTCAGGCTTATGACATATAACTACTAAAAATATTGCTTACCTCCGCGCACTATTGTTTCTCTTATCGTTTCTGTGAATTCAACCAAATTAATAATTAGCTCTTAATTTAACATGTTTTGTAAGATTAAATAATTAAATATTGGGGCGAGTCAAAGGTTTTGCAATATTTGCATACTTGTCATATTGTGGAGTGTAAATCACGTGACTGAAGCAGTCCAAGCCATTGAGGATACTCGCTGAGTATTGCTTCACTCAGTATGTGATTTGAAAGCGCACAGACGAACGTACAATGTAGTCGAATTTGCGAAGAATTCGAACTAGGCTATAACGACGCAGAAAAAAACAAAAACAGTTGTCGTGCGAGTGGCGAAGGTGCAGTTGTCGAATAAAGCAAATAAGTTACCAAGATATTGCAAAAAAACTTTTGACTCAACACAATAATTACACTCTATTGTCTTTATATAAGCAAACCATTATTTCCGGAAGGAAGAAAGAATAATTTAAATTGCAAATAAAATCCAGAAATAATATTGTAAACATGTTTATTTAAAATAAATATTTGTGTAAGAGATACGATGTATTTGTATCAATAGTATTGTGAGGCAAATAATCCGAATTAATTGTAAAATTGAGGTTTATAAGTAAACTCACCAATCGTTTCAGCGTACGGTCGATCTAGATGGAAATCAAAAACCGTTGTATATATTTTTATATAGCTAATTTTACACGTTTCAGCATTTAACAATTCAATTAATATACGAAATATTCTTTGAATTTTATATACTTAGAAATATTGCAAGAGAAATACGTGACTATAGATGTGATTAACGCAAAGGAGAATGGATTAAGTTGTTTATTACGCGTATTCTTTGAATAAGATGATGGAATAATAAATAAAAGCGTTGAATATAATTTATTGCGATACTACCTAATCAAAATAATTGAGAATTAGTAAGCTCCTTACAAGCAGAAATGTGTGATATACATTAAATTTCCAACAACTTTATCAAATGCTTACCTATCCAATACTCTGGCTCTGTTATAGTTTCTGTTAAATTAACCAAATATTCAATTAAACGATTTTGAAATAAGTATCAAATTAATACATCACTAAATTTCAGAAAAGATTGTAGTTTGTATTTGAGATCAGATGTATAAGATACGAATAATTTATCTGGTACAATAAAGATTTGTATCAACTTAAATCAGTACAAGATGTTTTGTAAAAGATATAGGATAATGAAGTTTATATCTACATACATCATACATATATCTACATCTCACACACATACAACCATGTGTGTATGTATGTGTGTGTCTGTGTCTGTGTGCGTGTGTGTGTGTGTGTGTGTGTGTGTGTGTGTGTGTGTGTGTGTGTGTGCGTGCGTGTGTGTACAGGGTGCGGGGAATATATTGTCGTCTAAATTACGCAAAAGTGAAAATAACACTGAGATCTCATTTTAACAGATATATTTATCAAAACTACATAAACATATCTTGAAATTTATTCAATAAAATCGCCATTGGCTTCAACCACGGCCTCCAAACGACTTCGGAATCTCCCGCAACTCTTTTGAGCGGTCTCCTTGTTTAAGTTGGTGAATGCTGCTATAATCCGTGCCTTCAGATTATCTTTGGTGTCACAAGGGTTTTCTCGCTCAGTTGCATCGGTCTCTCGCTCAACACATAATAATCAAGGGGGTTGCAGTCTGGGGAGTAGGTGGTAAGATGTTAAGAGTGATGCGGTCACAGAAATTGTCTGACAGCCATGTCAGGGTTCTCCTGCTTGTGTGGCATGGTGTAGAGTCTTGTTGCCAGACATAAGGTTTTCCAGCAGCCACCCTCTTCACCCAGGGCAGCACTACCTCCTCCAGAGACTTGAGTCTGAGGCCGTGTAAGAAGATGAATGGAGGCATAACGTCGCCATCACTAGTGATCACTCCAAACACCATGATGTTGAATGGATATTTGATCTTTATCGTTCTTGGTACATGCACGCTCCTCTGATTGACACCCAAACACTCTGAAATGTTCGTATGGGAGCTTCACCGCGAATGCCAAGCAATACATGTCGTTTCCAGATTTCTGGCAGAGTGAATCGCGTCATGGTGCTGTTTTCTCACAGCGATGCCCAACTGACCCTACTGTACTGTGTAGTCGACAAAATCAAAAACAATGCGAATGCGAGAATTAAAAATATAAATTGGCGACAATTTACCCATCGCATCCTGTGTATGCACATATATATATATATATATATATATATATATATTTATATGTACATATCATTCATACATATATGCAAGTATATATATACACATATATACATACACACACATACACACACATATGTTTGTTTGTGTGTATGCTTACATCTATAGATTGGTATATAGGTAGCCCATGTTATCTTTTCATGGCAAATATCTTATATTAGAATGAATACATATCTCCGTTCAAATTTTAGGCTACAGTTCTGCACCAACATTTTGCATAGCAACACATATTTTCAATGTTCATATCCGTTTCTGATAGAAACACTTGGAACACTGTATGCCAACAAGCAAAACAACTTATTTGAAAGAATGATGTAAATTATTACTGTGTTTAGAAAATAAAACACACGTCGTCAGACAATAGAATATGTGAGAATGAAAACGTTTATTTTCAGTTCTATGTTTGTCTTATCTTTTTACATAATTATATGGAGCTCTGCTTGGTCCGTCTTTTGAATTGTTTGGTGATCCGTGAATCAACAATCTCGGATCAACAGAAGATTCAGTATTTTGTAGAGCATTTTATTGAATATATTTTGAGTTTATGGGGTGAGATTTATTTTAAGTATTTAACCCGGGTAAATCCGGTTACATTCATACATAGAGACATACATGCATACATGTACACATGCACACATGTATTTATATCTGTATATATGGATGTCAATATACATGTACATTTGCAGCCACACCCAGCGTAACCTGGGTTTGTGTGTGTGTGTGTCTGTGTGTGTGTCTGTGTCTGTGTGTGTGTGTATGCGTGTGTGTGTCTATCAACAATAATAATGAGGATTATTACGAGGTTGCATAGCATCACCCTTAATTCTTTTTACACATATACAGCTTTACATAGATCTGCATGTTTCAACTACACCGATTAGTAACCGTGCAATTTCAATCCTGCTACAATACTGATACATTTTCTCCTGGGTCATTACTTGATATCCTTCGAATTAACTGTTTACAGTTTTTCGTTTATTTATTCTGCGTTGCATGATGTAGAGTTGTCCGTTAAGTTAGACGGAAAAAATCATGCCATATATGTGTGTGTGTTTGCATATATATGTGTGTGTATATATATATATATATATATATATATATATATATATATATATTTACACACACACATATATATATATATATATATATATATATATTTACACACACACATATATATATATATATATATATATGTAGGTATATATATATATATATACTCTTTTTACTCTTTTACTTGTTTCAGTCATTTGACTGCGGCCATGCTGGGGCACCACCTTTAGTCGAGCAAATCGACCCCGGGACTTATTCTTTGTAAGCCTAGTACTTATTCTATCGGTCTCTTTTGCCGAACCGCTAAGTGACGGGGACATAAACACACCAGCATCGTTTGTCAAGCAATGCTAGGGGGACAAACACAGACACACACACACACACACACACACACACACATATATAAATATATATATATATATATATATATACACATAAATACGACGGGCTTCTTTCAGTTTCCGTCGACCAAATCCACTCACAAGGCTTTGGTCGGCCCGAGGCTATAGTAGAAGACATTTGCCCAAGATGCCATGCAGTGGGACTGAACCCGGAACCATGTGGTTGGTAAGCAAGCTACTTACCACACAGCCACTCCTATGTATATATATATATATATATATATATATATATATATATATATATATATATATATGTATGTATATATATGCATGTCTATATACATGTATATATATGCAAGTATATATATATATATATATATATATATATATATATATATATGTATATATATGTGTGTGTGTGTGTGTGTCTGTGTATGCATGTATATACACATGTATATATATATGCAAGTATATATATATATATATATATATATACATGTATATATATATATGTACATATATATATATACATATATATATGTGTCTGTGTGTGTGCGTGTGTGTGTGTTGAGATATATATATATGTTGAGATTTGGCGTTCCAATTGTGTAGTAGTAGTAGTAGTAGTAGTAGTAGTAGTAGTAGTAGCAGTAGCAGCAGCAGCAGTAGCAGCAGCGAAGATGATGAGGATTATGATGATGGTGATGATGATGATAATGATGATGATGATGATGAGCAGAGACAAACGCAAGCTATTCTTTAAATATATTAAAAAGTTACTGGGTCAATCAATGTATATTATATCACTTAAACAGGACAAAAGCTTCACGATATACTCTAAAACATTCTCAGATGATCAAGCGACACCTATATACCAATACAGTAGCATACACGTTATTATACGATAGCGTATATAGTTTCTTAATTCTCAAAAAACAAAAGAAAATCACATGAAGACTCTACATTTTTCATTTTACTCTCAAGTAACCATATAAGCATTACAAGTTAATGAAATACATATTTCACGAGTTGAACGGAGCACAGATGAAAATAAAACCGAAAATAACTGACTCTTTTGAAACCTAAGCTTCAAATGTTTAGTGAAGCGTACTTGTAATACGTTTATTCTTCCTCAATAACATACAACACAAGAAACTACACAAGAACATCGGAGCATCGAAATGAAATAGCGAAAAAAGTCATTAGAAATTTCAGAAACAAGCAAACGAAGACATATACACCAGATAACTATAATTATAAACGTACAAATTCAACATAGATTTTGCATGAGTAAAGAAAGCGCAAAGCAAATTAGAAATTAGTCACCTATCTTTGAATCGGGTTTGGTTATATGTGTGTGTGTGTGTGTGTGTGTGTCTGTGTCTGTGTGTGTGTCTGTGTGTGTGTGCCTGTGTGTGTGTGTGTGTCTGTGTGTGTCTGTGTTGTGTGTGTTGTGTGTGCGCGCGCGTCTGTATGTGTGTGCGCACGCGCATGCATATGAGCAGATGTCTGTGTTTGTATTTGATGTTAGCGAATATACATATGCATGGACTTGCACGTGTTTTAGTACGTGATCTCTTCTAAAAATTGAAAAGGGCGTATATCTTTGTGTGTGTGTGCTACTGTATGTCATGCTTTAGCTATATTATATATTTGTGTTAGCTATAGATTTCTTCCTATTTATCAACTAATTTCCCCACATGAACAGTGAAGGAAAACATTGAAGGCGATTGAAATCATTCCAAATTAGACTTACCAACAGTAGATTCAATTTCAGATGGTTTTTCTGAGTGAAAGTCAAAATTAACATAAGTTTGTTGCTCAATTATTTCGCACAAAAACACAAATTTGTTTCTATATTTGTTAAAATATTTACATATTCCTATTGCAAAGATTTTGCTACTCAGATCATTTCATTTATTAACTATATATCCAATTTATTTAACACGAGAATGTTTATGTCTGGTGTTTACACATTTACAAATATTACAAATTATTTCAATTATTCAAAAAATATTGCCGAAATATTTTCTCATCACTGTACAAAGAAATTATTAATATTATTATTTTGAATATACGAAAGTATGATATATATATTGAGAATGATATTATAAATTCTCATCGCGCCAAGGTAGTTATTCCAAAATTGCTTACCGATGCGTGATTCAGTTTCCGTAACAATTTCTGTGAAATTAACAATGTAATCAATTAACTATTGTTTACAAGATTTTGTAAAATAAACAACATATTTTACCTAAAATATTCATGAATATTTAAGATGACTTTAGCAGCATGTATTCAGTGTGAAGCATCAAGTATAGATACGTAAGATAAGAAAGAAATAAAAGGCGCTATCAGTGGCGTGTGCTGATGGGAATGACAATAAATAGGTTGCATATATCATAGCAACAAAAGTCTGGAGAAAAAATTCATACTTCACATCGAACTTGATATGATATATGCAACACAGAAAGAGCTCTATCAGTACACTCCATTGTACGACCTCATTGGAAGCCACTCATCCAAAAGACGAGAGAAAGATGAAACGATATGTGTATGTAGTGTGTTTTTGAGAGTGTGTATGTGTGTGTGTGTGAGTGTGTGTGTAAGTGTAATTATGTGTGTGTTTGCATCCGTACGTACGTGTGTGTGCGCGCGCGTGTGTGCGCGCGCGTGTGTGCGTGTGCTATTTCTATAGTTTAACCTTATTTATACATTAAATCTCTTGATAAAATACATCGATGATAGATACATGTTTGTGCAATAAAAATAATTGACTCGCAGTCGTTGTTCCAAACAATATATTTGCTCCTATAATATGAAGTATATCGATTATCTTAATTCGGCCGTTAGCTCCTGCTGTACACTTATAAATACATCTTGAAGACAAAAGAAAATAATAAAATTCCAGAAACGACACAGACAGCAACGATCGGTAAATCAGAAATCTATTAAATCAGTTAAAGATAATACATAGAATGCATGAAAATAAAGCGCAAAGCAAATTAATTATAGTGCAAACATCTTTGTGAAAGTCGGCTTCACTGAATGTCTAGCTACCGTCCCGCTAAACGAGAGAGGAATGCACACCATATATTAGGGGCAAATTTTTAAGAGACTCAGAACCAGACACAGTCGAAATATGAATGGATGTGTGGTGTGTGTATGTGTGTGTTCATATGTGAGAACAAAGTCTGTATACGTATTCCATTATATCTGATATAGAAATACATCAAAGCAGTAAATCATGATAGATGTATATCTGTGAAATGAAAGCAGTATTTGATTCACTGTTTGTTCTCCCAGGGTTTGAAAGATATCTAGTAGAATGCGGGAATAGAAAGTTGTAAACAAATCAAAAATATTACAAACATATATTTGTGAAAATCACTTATTTTTTCTAGGTGTGTTGTTGGTCAATACACGTGGAATTTAATGCACTGCTTACTAATCAAACATTTTGCATAAAATTAATTCATTATATATATTATCATATATATAAAATTCCTGGAAGACGATAAAAATACTGTTGTATCCATTTCCGTTCTGTAAGTCAGGCTTTGCTGTTTTAGCGAGTGCATGTCTGTATGTGTATGTCTACTTGAGTAAGTATGTGTGAAATGTTACATGTGTACCTCCTCGTATTCTATTGGGTTGTCCGGAAAGTTCGTGCCGATTTTTAAAGGAAAGAAAAAGGTCAATAAATACTTGCCATTACATTTTTAATCAACCAAATATGAACCATTTTGTTGCACAATGCGTCTCCATCTTTCCTTTAACTTGAAAATACCCTCTTCCCAGAATTGAGGTGGTTTCATAGCAAATAAGTCGAAAGGTAAGATACTATAAATCGGTACGAACTTTCCGGACAACCCAATAACTTTGTGAGAAAGTGAGTCAGTTCATGTATGTGTATATGTGTCTTGTGTCATCTCTGAAATATATTTAACATTTAAGGTATTAATTTGTTATGATCCATACTTAAACAGTGTAGTTTTCGTCATCACATTTTTTTTTTGCGCAGTTATAAATTTCTCCCTGTTTATGACAACCTACTCATGGACATTGAAGCCAAACACTGAAAGCGAGTGAAATTGTTTGAAATTAAACTCACCAACTGTTGATTCAACTTCAGATGGTTTTCCTGAACAAAAATTAAAATGAAATACAATAAACATAATGTCCAATTATTTCATTCGCAAACAAAATTGTATATATTTGTTAATATGTTTACATACATATTTATGCATGCGAGTTTACTACAATTGTCATAATGATGATCTATTTCCTAAATGTATGCATTGAACTAGACCATGCTTACATCTGTAATTTATTCCATTATAAGTTTCACAAGCTTATTTGAATTAGGACATTTTCTCAACGCATACTGAAGTATGATATGTATTCAAAAGAAAGCAATTTTTTTCGAACGTATGTAGTTATTTAAAAATTGCTTACCTATACGAGATTCGGTTTCTGTAACAATTTCTGTGAAATTAATAACGTAATCAATTAACTTTTGCCTTCATCAATTTGTAAAATAAACAATTATTAAATTGCTTAGTTTCAATAAAATTTATCAGTAAGTATGCACGGAATTATTCTTCAGGATACTTCCACACTGATTCCGTAAGTATAAATTAATATGAATAACATAGGTTAACGTTCAATAGTCAATATATTATAGAAAGCGTAGTATTTTACATA